>NC_044995.1:9406757-9540267 GCF_008728515.1 Papio anubis | reverse complement strand
CCACACACACAGGGTGGAACATTAGATGTAATAATGTGTGTATTGCTGGGCAGGTTATGCATACAAGGAAAGAAAGCACAGTGAGTCAGATTTGGCAGAGGAAACATATGTGGAAATTATATCATTTACTCTCTTTACAAAATTAAGTACAAAATGGAAAACACTGGTAAGGAAGAATGAGCTGTAGAGAAAGAAAACATCTGAGATGCTTGTTTCCAAGATGGCTGACTAAGTGCTTTTTTGGCATATGTCATCCACCTGGAAGAATGAGCCGAATCCAGAACCAAAAACATGTGATCATCTCAACAGACATAAAGAAAAGCATCTTTAAAAAAATTCAACGTCCTTACCTGATGAAAACCCTCAAAAAATTAGGCATAGAAAGAATATACCTCAAAGTAATAAAAGCCATAGATGACATACCTAGAGTCAACATCATACTGAGCAGGGAAAAGTTAACATGACTCTGACTCCTCTGAGAACTGGCACAAGACAAGGACACAGACATCCACCACTCCCTATCAACACAGTACTGGAAGCCCTGTCAAAGCTATCAGGCCACAGGAAGAAATAAAACATAACTAAATTAGAAAAAAGGAAGTGCAATTATTTCTACTGCTGATGCTATGATCTTAAATCTAGAAAATCCTAAAGACTCTGAAAAAATTCTTATGATTGAAAAATGAGCTCAGTAAAGTTTCAGAATACAAAATCAATGTGTAAAACCCGACGGCATTTCTCTACACCTATAGTGATCTAACTGAGAACCAAATCAAGAAGGCAACCCATTTACAATAGATACACAAAAGTAAAACCCTGAGGAATACACTTAACCAAGGTGGTGAAAGATCTCTACCAGGGAGAGTGTAAGACACCCATGAAAGCAATTATAGATGACACACAAAAAAAAAGAAAAGAAATTCCACGCTCATGGATCATAGGAATTAATATTGTTAAAATGCAATCTACAGATTTAGTGCAATTCTTAAATGAAAATAGTAACACCAGGTCTCACAGAATTAGAAAAAGCAATCCTAAAATTCATACAGAACCAAAAAAGAGCCTCATAGACAAAGCAATTCTAGGCAAGTATAGAAACTTGGAGTCATCAGGCTCTCTGACTTCCAATTATGCTCTAAGGGTATAGTAACTTAAACAGCACGGTGCTGGTACAGGCACAGAAACAGAGATCAATAGACCAGAATAGAGAGCCCAAAAATACAGCCTCATATCTACAGTGAATGATCATGGACAAAGTCAACAAAACATACACTGGGGAAAGATAGGCTTTTCCATAAATAGTGCTGAGAAATCTAAATAGTCATAGGCAGAAGAATAAAACTGGACTCATACCTGTCATTATACACAAAAATTAACGTAAGATAATTAACGGCTTAAATGTAAACCCAGAACTATAAAATCACAGGTGGAAATGCAAAGAGAAACTCTCCTGGACATTGGTCTAGGCAAAGAATTCATCAGTAAAACCTCAAAACCACAGGCAACAAAAATAAAACTAGACAAATGGGACTTAGTAAACGAAAGAGCTTCTGAACGGCAAAGGAAATAATAGCAGAGTGAACCGACGACCTGCAGAATGAACGAAAATGTTTGCAAACTGTGCATCCGACAGGGGACTAACATCTACAATTTCTAGGCAACTCAAACAACTAATCCCAGCCCTCAAATAATAGCATTAAAAAGTGAGCAAAGGGATGTTTACACAGATTTTTCAAAAGAAGACATACGAATGGCCAAACAGCATATGAACAAATGTTCAGCATCACGACGCATCAGAGAAATGCAAATTGAAACCACAATGAGATATCATCTTACAGTAGTCAGAATGGCTATTACTGAAAATGCGAACCAATGTAACAGATGTTGGCAAGGAGGCAGAGAAAAGGAAACTCTTATACACTGTTGGTCGGAATGTAAATTAGTATAGCCTCTGTGGAAGACAGCATGGAGATCTGTCAGAGAACCAAGAATAGAAACACCATTCGACCTAGCGGTCCCACTGCAGGGTGTCTACCCAAAGGAGAAGAAGCACTTAAGCCAAACAAACACCTGCACCTGTATGTTTATTGCAGCACTGTTTGCAACAGCAAAGACATGAAATCAATCTAAGTGACTGTGAAAGAACGATTGGATTAATAAAGTGTGGTGTGTATAAACAATGAAATAGTATTCGGCCATAAAATATAAACTCCTGTCATTTGGAGTAACATGGATGTAGCCGGGCGCGGTGGCTCAAGCCTGTAATCCCAGCACTTTGGGAGGCCGAGACGGGCGGATCACGAGGTCAGGAGATCGAGACCATCCTGGCTAACATGGTGAAACCCCCGTCTCTACTAAAAAATACAAAAAACTAGCCGGGCGTGGCGGCTGGCGCCTGTAGTCCCAGCTACTCGGGAGGCTGAGGCAGGAGAATGGCGTGAACCCGGGAGGCGGAGCTTGCAGTGAGCTGAGATCCGGCCACTGCACTCCAGCCTGGGCGACAGAGCGAGACTCCGTCTCAAAAACAAAACAAAACAAAGCAAAACAACAACAACAAAAAAATCATGGATGGAACTGGAGGCCATTACTTTACGTGAAACAACTCAGAAAGACAAACACCACGTCTTCTCACTCTAAGCGGGAGGTGAGTAGTGCATACACCTGGACGTAGAGTGTGGAATGACGGACAGTGGAGGCTTGGAAGGCTGGAGGGTGGTGGGACCTGGATGCGTGATGAGAAATTGCTTAACGAGTACAATGTACAGCATTTGGGTGATGGATATAGTCAAAGTCCTGACTTTACCACTCTGCAATATATTCATGTCACAAAGTTACACGTGTACCCCATAAATGTATACAAATAGAAAAGAAAGTCTGTACACAGTAATCAATTGTGATATCTAGATATAGTCAACATTAAATTTAAAGCAGAATAATTAGTTAAAATATTGTGTACACAACAGTGAAGAGAGCATTTATCATCTACGCCACAGGAAACTGTCAATATTAGTGCACAGAAAAAGAAAACAACTGAAAAAGAAAGAGCAGTTTTGTGACAGGGTAAAAACTGACAACAGTTTTAGAATGCTCCTAACTTGACTTCCAAAAGGAAAGAATGAGAAAACAGGTCAGAAGCAATCTTTAAAGAAGCAATTGTTGATTATTTGGAGGACATAGACACATCCATCAATCCGTGGGTTCAAGAAATGCAGTGAATGCCAGGCAGAATGAATTAAACACACCTCACGTTCAACGTTACAGAAAAGCTGCAAAAAAGCATAACCAACCCTTAAACTTAGCCGGAGGAAAAGGATCTGCTGGTAAGGATTCAAAGGGAGCCAAGCATTGTTTTCCCCACAGAAAAAAAGGAAAACATAAGCCAGTAGAACAGCATCTTTACCCAGCTAAGATACCATCACCAGCCACCGACAATTCCTTACATAGTACTGTCCGAGATCAACACGGGAAAGAAACAGCACTGAAAGATAAAAGGGCAAAGAAAGCTTTTCTCACTGACCCTAAAGGAAATTCTGATGACTGTGCCTCAAAGAGAAGGAAAGTGAAACCAGATTGGGTGTCGAAGATTCTGACGATAACTAAGAGCAGAGAAAGAACTTAAAATATGGCTATGCCAAAAATGAATATGGACCATACAGTCGTGTATGAAAACATGCCCCTGTGTAATTTCTGGAAAAGATAGAATTATGTATACCACAAAACATCATGTAAGTAAATACAAACATATGTAATAAATACACTCTAAAATCCTGTTCTTACACAGGAAGAGTGGAAATATGTTTTTATATTTGCAGTTTAATCTCTGAAATGATGAATTTCAGTTTTAAAAATATACAACAACTTCAGGATGAGTACACCATATATGTATTCCTAAACGACGTAGATCAAAAATAGAATGTTTGAAATAGAAAACCACCAAAGAAGTCCGTGGGAAAAAGGGAGTCAGGAAAACACAACATAATAATAACACAAATATGATTGGAAGAACTGCTCAAACATGAACAAAAGATTGTCAGCAAGTCTTGTTTTCTAAGGTGCGTTGTTGAAATTTACAAAGGACACATGTCAGTGTTAACAATTCACAGGGTTTGAAATTAAACAATGTAGAAATATACCAAGCAATCACTAACTGTTGGAAATGTGGTATAGTTATAATAAAATTAGACAGAATAAGTCTTTGGGAAAAATCAGTGGAAAACATTAAGCATAAAATTTAGGAAAAAAGCAGGTAAATTTATAGTATTTTTAATTTACCAGGAATATATAATCAATTTACACTTAATCACTCCCAGTAATATTCCTGCAAATATACATGGAGGAAGTGTCGCTGAAGTAAATGGAGAGGTAGGCAAATCCACGGCCACAGTGGGGTGTTTAACACTCTTCTCTCAGTTGTTGATAGAAGTGGTTCAGGCAGTTAGAGAGGATTTGGAAAGAGAATTGCTGGACTTGACCTAAGGTACAAGTCCACTTGCAACCACAGGACTCACACTCCTTACAAGCACAAGGACATTTAGAAATCTCACTGGATTCTGAGCAGCCCTCACCATACGGCAGGTCCATGGACTTCTTGGAGCACACCAAGCCTATTCTCACATTAGGGTCATCCCCAGTGTCCTAAGTACATGAAACTTCCTTTCAACACACTCCCCAGGGCTTATTCCCTCTTGTCTCTAAGATCGGAGTTTAAATGTGATCTCCTTGGTGAGTTCTCAGTGAGATGTTCCCTCCTGTACGCTCCAAATGACAACGTTCCATGTTCCTTCATTTCATTCTGTGCACGGCACTTTCACCAGGTGCTGAGGATTCACTCATTCATTCACTCATTTATCCATTCTATAAGTTCATTCATTCACTCGTTCATCCATTCACTCATTCATTCATTCATTCATCCATTCACTCTTTCATCCAGTCACTCATTCATCCATTCACTCATTCATCCATTCACTCACTCATTCATTCATTTACTCATTCCTCCATTCACTCATTCATTCATTTGCTCATTCATTCATTCATGTTCTGCCTCTTTCTCCCACCCCACAGCGATGTGAGCATCATGAACCAAGAAGCTTGGCCATACTGTTTACTCCTTTACTCCTGGCCATGCAACAGAGATAACTGATGGTAGGTGTGAAATAAATATTAGATGAATGAGTTAATGAAGAGGTCATTTACTGGGTGAGCTCAGTTCTCTCTAATCTAATGCCCTCCTTCGGCTGACTTCCCTGAGTTGCCCCCTCGGCTGAGTGCAGTCCCTTCACTGGCAAATGGAACCTCAGCCAGCAGCACCTAGATGGTTCCATACTTTGTTCTTTCCTTCTCCTCTTGCTCCCTAAAGATTATCAACCTCCATGACAGGGCTGGAGAGCAGACAAGTCACACATTCGTTCTGGGGAGAGAGTAACATGGAGTACAAGGCATTCCACATTTAGGAAGAGAACTCAGTTATGGAAGGTCAGAAATGAAAAGTTCCTACAGACCAACACCCAGGTTGGTGGCCACAGCCCTAAATGCTGATGTAGAATCACTGGAAGTCTGTAGGGAACATGTCTGGCTTGAGGTCACTGAGTGGAGAAGTGGCACATCCTTCTCAGTCTTCAGTGCTGAGCCTCTGTCCCCTCAGGGATCCAACGACCAAAGAGAAGAGCCTCTTCTCATCTCCTGGGATGGAGCTTGGCTCCCCGGATGGAGGAATGGGCCTCTTTCCACCTGCCATGTTGTCATCTAGCTTGGAAATCCTGGGAGTCCCAGGAGGCCCTCCCCGAGTCCCCAGAGAAGGCTCCCCCACTGAGGCTCCAAGGTGTGGAGGGAGCAGGAGACGTCCAGGGTGGAAAATGCCTCCCATCAAGAGACATGGAGGCTCCCCCAACGATGGTCACATCTGTGCCCCCCACGTGGAAATCACTCTTTGGTGAGATGTGGGGGCTTCTGGAAATGGGGAATGGTGGGCAGCCAATGCTACCTCTAGTCTTTCCAATCTGAGCCTGGCCTTTCACGCTGCCGAGTCAGCACTGATGCTGCTTAGATGTGTCCCATGTAGGCCTCTGTACAAAGACTGGGAAGTGTTTTTTGTGGCCTGTGCTCTATCTGCAAGCTTCATGTAGGGTTGCAGTTACCGCCCCAAATCCTGATGTGATCTGTCTGCCTCCCTCTGTCTGTCTGTCTCGTTCTGTATGTTTGCTCTGTGTATTTTCTATCCAGTATCTCTGGCTGACACCACCATGGCCATCTGAGGCTCCCCTGAATGTGGCCATTGTCATCCGTCTGAGTCCCACTATTTGGGGAAGACATTGGTTTCCTCACCTGTGACAGAAATGGGCAGTGGGTCACTCGGGTCTGACCACTCATAGGGAGAGTCACGGAAAGAGCCAGAGCATCTGTACATCCCTCCGTGGGTGGCAGGCCCCAGAGGGAAGTCGGCCTGGAATGTTCCATGGACCCTCGGCACTGCAGGGAGCCTCAGTTCATGGGCCTCCCCTTCCCTGGGTAGATGGTACATGTCAAAGGAGCTCTGGGAGCTGCAGGACAAGGTCAAGTTCTCTCCTGCGTGAACAGTGGGGCCCGGCTGGACTGAGAGAGAAGGTTTCCCGTATCGACCTGGAAGGAGAAGAGGCAGTTTCCTCAGCGAGGTTCTTCCTTGTCACAGTTCCCTTCACACCTGAGCTGAGAACTCACTCCCCTGCTCTATGGCCTAATGCTCTCTCTCTCTCACCCTCCACCCTGTGTCTCTTCATGTCTATTTCCTCCTTCCACTTTCTCTCTCTCACCCTCTACCCTGTCTCTCTTCATGTCTATTTCCTCCTTCCACCTTCTCCGTGTCTCCAGGACTCTGACCTCACTTCCCCATCCCTAGCTATGTTTTTTTTCTTTGTACCGTTTTATTCTCTCTGACCCTCCTTGGATTGATTGACTTGATCTTCCTTTTTCTTTAATTCTGAGTCTCTCACTTTCTGTCTTGTTCAAAACTTTCTGCATATTTATATTATCTATCTATCTATCTATCTATCTATCTATCCTTTATCTATCTATGTATCTATCTATCTATCTATTGTCTATTTAACTATTTGGTGTGTATCTACAAATTATCTATCTATCTATCATCTATATCTATGTATCATCTGTCTATCAATTAACTATCTATGTATCCATCAATCACCTATTATCTATATCTGTGTATCATCTCTCTCTCTCTCTGTTACCTATCTGTCTGCCTCTCTATTTCTATATATCATGTATCTATCTCTTTGTCTATTTATCCTCATCATTATCATCTCTATGTATCATCTATCAATCAATCATCATCTATGTATCTATAACCTATCTATTATCTATCATCTACATATTTATCATCTATCTATCCATCTGTCATCTCTCTGTCTCCATCTCTTTGTCTTTCTCTGCCTCTCAGTCTGTCCCGTTGTCTTTGGAATATCTGCAATTCATCTCCCACATCTCCATCTTTCTCTCTCCTTGTGCCTCTCCCTCAGGACTCTGATTTTAGGGCTTTTCTCAGCTCCCTTCCATCATTTTCTCCATTTTTCTGCCCTCTTTTCTCTCTCTCTCTCTTTAAAAATTATACTTTAAGTTCTGGGTTACATGTGCAGAATGTGCAGTTTTGTTACATAGGTATACACGTGCACTAGTGGTTTGCTTCACCCAACAACCCGTCACCGTCACCTACATTAGGTATTTCTCCTACTGTTATCCATTCCCTAGCCCCTCACCCCCTGACAGGCCCTGGTATGTGATGTTCCCCTCCCTGTGTCCATGTGTTGTCATTCTTCAAGTCCCACTTACGGGCGAGAACATGCAGTGTTTGGTTTTCTGATATACCTAAAGGATTATAAATCATTCTACAATAAAGACACATGCACACATATGATTATGTTGGCACTATTCAAAATAGCAAAGACTTGGAACCAACCCAAATGTCCATCAATGAGAGACTGGATTAACAAAATGTGGCACATATACACCATGGAATATTATGCGGCCATAAAAAGGATGAGTTCACGTCCTCTGCAGGGACGTGGATGAAGCTGGAAACCATCATCCTCGTTTCTCTGTCTTTATGTGGCTGTGAGCTTGCCACTCTCCTTCCTCTGGCTCATTCTGTGTGTGTTTATGCCTTTGCTTTTTAATGTCCCTGATTTCTCTCTGTGTCTGTCAGTAATCCTATCATATGTGCGGTTGTTTGGAATATGAGCCTCAGAATCCAGTCTGGAGACCCCAAGTACACAGCACACAGGGGTTGTTGTTCTGGGGCCATGATATCGTGAGAAGGTTACGGCTCCCCTGAACACGAGACAGAGGTGTCAGAATGAACACGGCATCTGTAGGTGCCACAAGGCCTGAGGTCACAGGGCCCAACTAAGGTGAGAAATAAAGGTGTTCTTGGGTTCTCCTGGTAGAGATCACTTTGTGGAGGTAACACAGAGATGAAGCTTCTTACCTGTGCCAGGTCTCTGAACAAAGTCAGCATGGAAGGGCACCTCTCTCTGGGACATGTCTGTCTGTCTGAGTGTCTCCTTTACTTCTTTCTCTCTTTTCTAACTCCCTGTGTGGCCCCTGTGTCTGTCCTCTGTTATGACACCTGGTCTGTGCTTGTGTCTCCTGTTTCTCTGTCTCTGTTGGTACAGACCTCACCAAGTGAGTCTCTCTCCATAAGAATCCCACACCATCTTCCTCATGACCACGCGGGGCTTCCAAGTCCTGGATCATTCACTCTGTGTCCCAGTGACAATGAGAAGAATGTCCGGACACTCTCACCTGTGATCACAATGCCCAGGGGGTCACTGAGGGCTGACCATTCATAGGGGGAGTGAGTAAAAGAACCGTAGTATTGGTAGGTCCCTGCCAGGGCAGGCGTCATGGGACTTGTGGAGATGTTGGCCTTGGAGCCCCCATCATGGAGCTCTCCAACGAGGCATAAGGGGTCCTCAGAGATCCCCTCTCTGTGCAGAAGGAAGTGCTCAAACATGATATCTGACCAACATTGTAGGATGACCGTCTCTCCTGATTTCACCAGGGGACCTGGGAGGGCCAGGAGGGAAGGTTTTCTGTGGACTCCTAGAAAGAGAGGTTGTGAGTTTAGAAGGCGTCTCTCTTTTTCATCCCATCCATGGGACCTGGAATCAGTGAGGCTTCCCCTCCCTGGGTCTGTCTCTCTCCTCCCTCTCTGTGTCTCCGTGTTCTTTTCTGTGCCCATAACCCCTGTTGCAGGTGCTTCCATCTGTCATGTTATGTGGCGCCCTGCCCATGCAGTTGACATGCTCACCACATCATGGGAGGGTGACATACGCAGGCTGTTTCTACCTTGCATGACGCCCAGCGGGCCTCCAGCCAAGAGCAGAAAATGGCTTCCTGGAAATTGTTGTGACTACAATTGCCACCTTGCGTCATTCACTCAAAACACGTCTCAGATCCAATCTTTCCAACACAAGATGATTGAATTCCGGGTTACATTAAAGACTTTTGATGTACTTTTGTTGTTTTTATCTGAGATTCAAACTTCTTCATGTGTAATATGCAAAATATCTGACAAGTATTATTAACATTATCAGAATAATTGTGACAAAAAGTCATTCTAATTTTCCTGCTTGAGTTTCTTGTACTAAACCAGTGGCACAAGAAATGCTTGAATCTGGGAGGCGGAGGTTGCAGTGAGCTGAGCTCGTGCCACTGAACTCCAGCTTGGGTGACAGAGGAAGAGTCTGTCTCAAGAAAGAAAAAAAAAAAAAAAAAAAAAGGAAACTAAATAACCTATAACAACAAACAGAGGACTCAGGTTACCACATTTTAAGGGGTTCTCCAAGGTTATATAAAGTACAACATCCTCATGAGAGGGGATACAGAGAACCACTGGGCAGAAAATTGTGTCTAAAATACATCCGTGGATACACAGCTCCTTTATAGTTGACAAAGGCTGCCATGTGGTTTAAGGTGGAATAGAATATTTTCTCAACAAATAACACAGGACCACAGGGTTACAAGTAGGAAAAAATAAATCTGAACTTATCCTTACATTATAAAAACACTTCTTATTTTTTATCTTGTTGTTATACATTTTTTATGCTTTATTTATTTATTCATTTTTTTGAGATGGAGTCTCGCTCTGTCGCCCAGGCTGGAGTGCAGTGGCCCGATCTCAGCTTACTGCAAACTCTGCCTCCCGGGTTTATGCCATTCTCCTGCCTCAGCCTCCCGAGTAGCTGAGACTACAGGTGCCCACCACCTCGCCCGGCTAGTTTGTTGTAATTTTTTTAGTAGAGACGGGGTTTCACCATGTTAGCCAGGATGGTCTCGATCTCCTGACCTTGTGATCCGCCTGTCTCGGCCTCCCAAAGTGCTGGGATTACAGGCTTGAGCCACCGCGCCTGGCCTTTTATGCTTTATTTTTTAAATTGGCAAATAAAAGTTATATACGGTCGTCCTTCACTATTCCTGGGTGATTGGTTCCAGGATCCCCATTCAGATGCCAAAATCTGCAGATGCTCAAGCCTCTTGCATGAAATGGCACAGTGAAGCTGGGCGTGGTGGCTCGTGCCTGTAATCTCAACACTTTGGGAGGCTGAGTTGGGTGGATCATGTGATCAGGAGTTCGAGAACAGCCTGCTCAACATAGTGAAACCCAGTCTCTGCTAAAAATACAAAGAAAAAAAAATTATCTGTGCATGGTGGCACATGCCTGTAATCCTAGCTACCGGGGAGGCTGAGGCAAGAGGATCACTTGAACCTGGGAGGCGGAAGTTGCAGTGAGCTGAGATCGCGCCACTGCACTCCAGCCTGGGTGAGAGAGTGAGACTCCGAAAAACAAACAAACAAACAAAACAAAACAAAACAAAAGGCATAGCAATTGCATATAACCCATGCATATCCTCATGTATACATGAAATCATCTCTAGATTATTTATAATTCCTGACACAGCATACATACCGCTCCATTTGTGTCCATTCAACATAGTTTTGCTTTTGAAACTTTGTATATTTTCTCTGAATATTTTTGATTTATAGTTGGCTCAACAAACACCTGTAAACCCCACAGATCTGGAGGAGCGACTGTGTATTTATAGTATGAAGATGATGTGTGGACATGTGTCCCCGTGGAGATGAGACTAACAAGGCCTATGACTCTACAGGTGTTTCATCTTGGAATGGCTCTGCCAGCTTTCCAGGTCTGCAGAGAGTAAGAATATCACTTGTTCATCTCATTCACGATCCTTGGAACCTCCTATGCGCTGCATTTTTGGATGAAATTGGAGTCCTGGAGACGAATCAGGCTCCACCTGCTTCCAGAAGCTCAGAGTCCAGGGGTGAGAACCCAGTGGAGAACAGATGGGGTTACATGGACATAGCGATGATAACACCGGAAACTTCCAGCAAGAAAAGAGTCACGTTACTGAAACCATAAGGGTAGACATGTTTATTTGAAGAAGAGAAAACTCCATTGAAATTATTTTTAAAAATTTATAAGTTTCACTGCTGACAGAAGGCTGAAAGATAGTCTGGGGGGAGGTGGAACAGCATGAGGGAAGGTGGAACAGCACCTGTCAAGTGCTGTGTTAAGAGGGAGCCTCTCGTATGTTTGGAACTGTGAGTTCCTCAGTGTGACTGCAGCCTCCAGTAGGACTAGGAAGTAAGCCAGTAGGTTGGAGAGGTGGGCAGGGGTCAAGGGAAGTGGAGAATTGTGGGCTAAGCAAAGGAGTGTGTTTTCTTTCCAGCAGGCAGTGGGGACCTTAGACATTGGCAAGCAAGAGAGAGGCATGTTCAGATTCGTGGTGTGAGGAAGAGCGATGCCCTAAGATGCAGAGTCGCGCCTTCAGATTCCTGCTGCTGGTACATTGGAACCAGCAACCTGGGTTTGAGACAGGGCT
Organism: Papio anubis; assembly: GCF_008728515.1. Classification (NCBI taxonomy): domain Eukaryota; kingdom Metazoa; phylum Chordata; class Mammalia; order Primates; family Cercopithecidae; genus Papio; species Papio anubis. Next base: position 9,528,376 of record NC_044995.1, on the reverse strand, counting down.
GTTGTCTCCCTGGAGGACCCCCTCCAGGCCTGTCTGTGGTGCTCATGGGCAGGAGACAATGATCTGGGCTCAGCATGTGGAAGCTCCGTGTACACGCTGGTATCTGTTGGGGGTCTCTTGGGCCTCTGAGAAGGGCGAGCGATTTTTCTCTGAGTGAAAACGCGGTGATCCAACTGTGCGTATGTCACCTCCTGAGGATCTGGTTCATCAGAGTCCTGCAGAGAGGGAAATGTTGAGTGAGGGAGGGGGTTCCTATTTTTCAGGCCTCTTAGGGAATAAGACTATATCCATGAGGCTGGGGCGAGGAGGACCTACCTCCCTGTTCACTGTTCTGTCCCCCACAGGCTCTTGGTCCATTACAGCAGCATCTGTAGGAGACGGAAGTCATCAAAACAGCTGGGAGGACACTTCTGGGTCCTCATTTCATGAGCAGAGCCCAACACACAGCGGGAGACTGTAGGTGCCTGAGGTCCCTCAGCTGCCAACAGCCAGACTCAGACATTCTGTCTCTCTGAGCTAAAGGACCCATCCCATGAAGAGCTGTCAGTTCCCATCCCAGTGATTCTGCCTCCCACTTTCTGCCTGTCATGGAACCTTCTCCTGGATGTCAGTGGCTGCAGGGACATGAGGATACAGTTGAGAATCAGGCAATGGTCTGGGAGCTGAAGGCAGGGACAGGGTGTCTGGTGCTCTCTCTAGAAATCCCTGCCTCTGTGGCTCCTGCCTTGGGCCCGAGACCATCCTGCCAGTGAGAAACACACATCTGCGTGCTCCCATCCCACTTCCCCACAAGGCCCTGAGGTCTCTGGCCTCTCCTTCGTGAGACTTACTCTTTTTGTTGGAGCACCAGCGATGCAGGAGAAAGAAGAGGAGGATGGTGAAGGGGATCATAACCACTGAGGACACAATCAGAACATGCAGGTGTCTGGGGTTACCTGGAGGAAGACGAGACACCAATAAGAAGCTAATCACAGCGGTTCCTCCTTATGGATTGTCTCGCATTTCTTGATTGACAGGTAGCCATATACAACGTCTCTTTAGGACAAACAGCCAGATGGCGGGAGACCCAGCTTTCTCCTCCTCTCTCAGTTATAGCTCTCATAGGAACCATAGAACGTGCTGAGGATACCACTGCTTTAGTTTAGATGTTTGACCCTTGAAACCTCACATTGAAATTTAACCCCCAGTGTGGGAGGTTGGGCCTCTTGGGAGGTGTTTGGGTCATGGAGGTGGATCCATCGTGAATAGATCAATGCTGTCCCAAGGAGACAGGGTTAGCAAGTTCTCCCTCTATTAGTTCCTGGAGAGCTGGTTGTTAAACAGAGCTTGGAAGCTCCATCGCTCCCTCTTCCCCTTGCTCCCTCTCTTGCAGTGTGATCTCTGTGGTCTCTGCACACACAGACCCTCCTTCCTTTCTGCCAGAGTGGGAGCAGCCTGAGGCCATCAGAAGAAATAGATGCTGGTTCCATGCTTCTAGTACAGCCTGCAGAACTATGAGGCAAACAAATCTCGTTTCTTTAGAAGTTACTCAGGCTCAAGTGTTCTTTTATAGCCACAAAAAGGGACTAAGACGGCAACGTCCTGAGATCAGGAGGAATGTCCCAGAACAGCCTGGGCTGTCTTCCTGTTCTTCCCAGAGGAGGACGTCATGCAGTGCTTTAGCTCAGTGCTTCCTGTGGCTCCAGGGTACAAAACCCAGGCCGGGCTGCTTTGTGGGTTCCCCCAGCTGCAGTGCAAATGGGGTGACTCCATATGTCCCGAGCAGCTTTTCTGAGCCTTGGGGGACTGGCTCACATTGAAATATAGGCTTCTGTTGTCACTTGCTGGTTATCTGTTAGCAATGAACCTGCCTATGTCATGTATTCTCTGTGTGTTCTGTCTCCCTGGAGTGACGGTGAGGGATAGAAACTGGCATAGCCCCAGGTGCAGTACAGGAGGTGTTTAGTCTTCTCTGGGAAGACTGGACTCGGATTGATACTCAGTGAATGTGCTTTACAATTTCTACAGCCACAACCCTCTTGACTCAAACACATTACATTCTCCAAGAAAAGAAATAAAAAGTGAAATCAAGATCAAAAAAGGTGAAGTAAACCCCACTTAAATCAAACAGCCATGAAATAATGATGCAGCCCAGGAACAATGTGCTACTTTTTGTGATCTCCTGAGACACATATTAAGCTGTTGTTCTACCTGAGAGTCCGGGGGAAGCACAACCACCTCCATCATCTATTGTTTCAATACACCCTGTTCTTCTGTGAGTTAGTACGAAATGTGACCAGGAGATAGTGCTGGCGCTGGTCTCTGAGTCCAAGATCTGAGCTCACTCCAAAGAGTATTAGTTTTTACCTTCCCATGATCTATCTGTATCTCCACAGGTGCTTGGAAGTAGGAGTCAGGTAGGGGATTTGGGTGAGAGGACAAGTTTTATACCATGAACAGAGCACATTCTCTATTCCAGGGCCTGCGTTGGTGGGTTCAGGGGGCTTCCACATTTTCCATATGATCTCAAGCTCACAGAAAGCCAAATAAGGAAGAGGTTTTAGCCTGATTGTTTAATGGATAAGATAAAGGGTCAAAGAATTAAAGACAGAGAAGTAGAAAAACGATGGTTGGTATTCAGGTGCCTTTGTAATTTGTGTGTTATATCATATTTATGTATTTTTTATTTTTATTTTTTGAGACAGAGTCCCCCTGTGTCACCCAGGCTGGAGTGCAGTGGCACCATCTCAGCTCACTGAAACCTCTGCCTCCAGGGTTGAAGCCATTCTCCTGCTTCAGCCTCCCTAGTAACTGCGATTACAGGCATGTGCCAATGCACCGGGCTAATTTTTGTATTTTTAGCACACACAGGGTTTCACCATGTTGGCCAGGCTGGTCTCAAACTCCTACCCTCAAGGGATGCACCCGCCTTGGCATCCAAAAGTGTTAGGTTACAGGCGTGAGCCCCCATGCACAGTCTCACATATTATGTTATTATACTAGGTCCTTTCATTTGCACCACCCCTCGTGTGTCCATTGCTCCTCTGCCAGGTATTGATTTAGATGTAGAAAAAAAGTACATCTCAGAAAGAAATTAATAAAACAAGGATTAAACTACTAGGAAAAATCAAACCCAGCAAGACCTCCCTGCAAATGATTCTACCTCACAAACATATCTTATATCCATCTTTCATTCATTTAGTGTGTAAATCAACTCTACATTTCACCAGTGGGGCGGGAATTGCCTTTTCGACAATCTCCTAGATTCCAGTTATGCACTGGGGCCTCCCTTATTTTCACGTCAGTCACTGTTAATCACTTAGGGATTCCTAGTTAGCCCTGAGTTGAATCCAAGGGCTGAGAGTGTAAAACACACACTCCTTGTTCCTTCTTAGTTTCCTGTGTGCCCAGTGTGCTCTCCTCTCTCTCCAGTGGTCTTGTAATTCTCCCCATCTCATTCCCAGCGTTTCGGGCAGAGCCTCTTCCTTGAACTTAAGAATGTTTCCACCTTTGTGCCTTCACAGCTGAGAGCTCAGTGTGGAAAATCCTTCTGCCAATCTTCCAAGGGTTGAATCCATTTTTTTCATTAAGGTCACAAATATTATCTGATCAGTGAGACCTTCTCTGTCACCTGAAATTATACACTCAGCATTATCTATTATTTATTTTAAATCCTGGCTTGGCACAGTGGCTCACGCCTATAATCCTTGCACTTAGGGAGGCCAAGGCAGTCAGATTACTTGAGATTGGGAGTTTGAGACAGCCTGCACAACACGGTGAAACCTCATCTCTACTAAAAAATATACCAAAAAATTTTAGCTGAGTGTGGTGGTGCATGGCTGTAATCCCAGCTACTCAGTAGGCTGAGGCAGAAGAATTGCATGAACCCAGGAGGCAGAGGGTGCAGTGAGTTGAGATTGTGCCACTGCACTCCAGCCTGTGGGACAGAGTGAGACTCTACCTCAAAACAAAACAAAAACCAAAAAAACAGATTTGGTGCACAGATGCTTCCCAATGGATCATTCATTTATTGATCCACTTGTGCATTCATTTTCTGCCCTCGTTTTTAACCATCTGCAATATCAGTGTCCCAAGAGCAGAGGCCGAATGCACCCTGTTTACCATTTGTGGAAGGCAGGAGAATGCTGCCCCACCCCAAAATGTCACTGTCCTAGCCTCCATAGCTTGTGAATATATTATTTTACATGAAAGGAGGAATGAAGATTGCAGATGGAATTATGGTTGCTAATCAGCTGAACTGAAAAGGAGGGTATCCTAGACGATTTTAGGGAGATTATGATGGATTATCTTGGTGACCCCAGTAGAATCCCAAAGTCCTTAAAGATGAGGAAAAAGGCAGAGTAGCATTCAGAGAAAGAGGTGTGGGTGAAGAATAACAGTTTGAATGATGCCATGTGAGACGTGACCAGCCTTTATGGGCTTTGAGGAAGGAGGAAGGGGACTAGGAGCCAAAGAACATGGGAGTCTTTAGGAACTGGGAAATGTAAGGAGCAGATTCTTGCTTGGAATCTTAAAAAGAAGTTCAGCCTTCCTGTGCCTTTGATATCAGCCCAGTGAGATGCATTTCATACTTCTGAGTTACAGCACTGTGAGATAATTAAGAAAAACATGCTTTCATCCACAAAGCTTGTGGAAATTTGTTATGGCAACAATAGGAAAAGATTCCACACTGCACAGCCAGAGCATGGGGCATTGGCTGAACAAGTGAGTGTCATGTGCATAAATGAACTAAATTCTCTGTTACTACAAGTTTCTTGCTCTGCTGAGTCAACCAGGGTTGCGTCATGAGAGACAGGAGCTCATTCCTTGGCAAGTAGAACTTTCCTAAAAACATCCCACCCTCATCAGATGTTCTTTTCACTTCCCTTTCTCAAACCCCCAGGCATTTATCCTGCAGTTAGGAATGCAGGCAGAAAAAATACTGCTTTTTTTTTTTTTTTTTTCTGAGAAGGATGTCAGATTTGCACTCATCCTTCTAGCTTGGAGGTCTCAGGTGCAGAAAATTAGAGATTAAGACACTTCACTGAGCCTTGTGTTGGCCCCAGATCCCTTGTGCTGTTGGAGTGTCTGGAGTTCAAAGACAGCAGAAGACAGGCCCACAATCCCAGAAGGAGCCGAGCTAACGCTTGAATCCAAGGCTTCCACCTCTCCAGGTTTCCAAAAGCAGAGACAAGAGGGGTTCTTTACTCACCAGTGTTGGAGCTTGGTTCTGTGGGTGAAGACCAAGTACTTGAAGAGTTTCCTAGAACACAGGACAGGAGAGAGGTGTGGAAATGAAGATGCCTGTCTTCTACTCAATGGAAACCTTTAAGGTTGGTTCATGCCCAAACATTCTGTTATCTAATGTTGGGCCCTGGAAGTCCTGGTGTACCCTTCTCCATAATCATCGTATGTGATGCTCACTGTCTTGAGACTTCAAGGTATGAGGAGAAAACAGGAGCATCACACTACCTGACTTAAAAATACGTTACAGAGCTGTAGTAAGCAAAACAGCATGACATTGGCATAAAGAAAGACCCATAGAACAATGGAGCAAAATGAAGAACACAGAGGTAATCCACCCATTTACATCCAATGGAATTTGACAAAGGTTCTAAAGGTCTAAAATCAGGAAGAGACTGTCATTTCAATAAATGGTGCAGGGAAAACTGTATATCTACATGCAGAGGGATGAAACTGCACCTCTGACTCTCACCATACACAAAAATCAAATGAAAATGAATTAAAGACTTAAGGCCTAAACCCATCAAACGTTTAAGAGGAAACATTGGGGAAATGCTCCAGGACATTTGTCTGAAGAAAGACATTTTGTTTAAAACCTCAAAAACACAAACAATCAAAACAAAAATAGACGATTGGGATTACATCAAACTAAGCAGCTTCTGCACCGCAAAGGAAGCAACAAACAAAGTGAAGAGACAACTCACAGAATATTTGCAAAATATGCACTTGGAGGGGATTAACAACTAGAATATATAAGAAGCTCAAACACCTCAATTAAACAAATAATTTAATTATAAAATTAATAAAAGATCTGAACAGACATTTCTCAACGAACAAAACATGCAAATGGACATTGTATATATGAAAAAATGCTCAGTATCAACTAATCAGAGAAATGCAAACTGAATTCACAGTGAGCTATCATCTCACCCCATTACAATGGCTTTTTATCAGAAAGACAGACAAAACAAATGCTGGTAAGGTGGTAGAGAAAGGAGAGCAGCAAGAATGTTTTCATCCAAGAAGCTTCTGGAAATTTGTTATGGCAACAATAGGAAAAGATTCCACACTGCACAGCCAGAGCATGGGGTATTGGCTGAACGAGTGAGTGAGTGGAAGTGTCGTGTGCATAAATGAACTAAATTCTCTCTGACTGCAAGTCTCTTGCTCTGCTGAGTCAACCAGGGTTTCATCTGGTACACTGTTGATATGAATGTAAATTAATACAGCCATTACAGAGGAGAAGAGTATGGAAGTTCCTCAAAAAATAAAACGAGGTTGGGCACGGTGGTTCATGCCTGTAATCCCAGCACATTGGGAGGCCGAGGTGGGTAGATCACTTGAGGTCAAGAGTTGAAGAGCAGCCTGGCCAATATAGAGAAACCCCGTCTCTACTAAAAATATTAGCTGAGTGTGGTGGTGGGAGCCAGTAATCTCAGCTACTTGGGAGGCTGAGGCTAGGGAATCTCTTGAATCCCGGAGGTGCAAGTTGCAGTGAGCCCAGATGGCACCACGGCACTCCAGCCTGGGCAACAAGAATGAAACTCTGTCTAAAAAAAAACAAAAACCATAAAACAAAACGTAAAAAGTCAACTTGCACAGGATCTAGCAATTCCACGACTGGGTGTAAACCAAAAGGAAAGGACTTCAGTGTATCGAAGTGATAGCTGCACTCCCATGACTGTTCTAGCACAGTTCACAGTAGCCAAGATGTGGAGTCAACCTACCTGCCCCTCAGTGGGTGAATGGATAGAGAGAATGTAGTACATACACACAGTGGAGACTACTCATCCATAGAAACAAAACATCCTGACATTTGCAGCCACATGGATGGAACTGGAGGTCATTACAATTATTTCCATTTCTTACTCATATGCAGGAGCTAAAAGGTGGATCTCATGAAAGTAGAGAGTAGAATGGTGGCTACCAGAGCCCAGGAAGGGAAGGGTGGAGGGTAAAAAAAAAAAACAAAAAAAAAAACCTAATTAATTAATTAATTAATTTTGAGAGAGTGTCTCTCTCTGTCTCCCAGGCTGCAGTGCAGTGGCATGATCTTGGCTCACTGCAACCTGTGCCTCCTGCAACTAAGTGCATCTCCTGCCTAACCCTTCCAAGTAGCTGGGACTACAGGCATGTGCCACCATGCTCGGCTAATTATTATTATTATTTTGTATTTTTAGTACAGATGGATTTTCCCCACGTTGGCCAGGGTGGTCTTGAGTCCCTGATCTCAAATGATCCACCTGCCTTGGCCTCTCAAAGTGTTGGGATTACAACCGTGAGCCACTGTGCCCAGCCTATAAATGTATTTATGAACAGTAGACTTCACACTTAAAAATGGTAAAGGAGGTAAATTATATAGGTATATTCCACCTCAATAAATACTTTTCCAAATGAAAAGAAAAGGGTGTAGGGATTGCTGGTGATGACATCTCTCTGTGGGTGAGAGGCCGGGATGGGCTTCTGGGAAATGAGTAAGGTTGAGGGGCTGAGGGAACCTCAGATCTCCCCAAACTGAGCCCAGTCTCCCCACCTCTGGGTCTGTCCTGACAGCTTTCTCCATCTGCCTGGGTGCTGACAGCCCTGAACGCGGGCCTCCATGTGGGCTGTGAAGGAGGGTTTGGAGGTGCCCTGTCTGCCATCCTGTGCCCTGACCCCACCCTCACACCCAGGCTTTGTCTTCTCTCTGCATCTGTCCACGCTTCTCTCCATCATCAAAAGGAAGTTCCTCAGCTATGGCTCTAGGATTACAAGACGTGGGACAGGCATGGGGTTTCCTCACCTGTGACAGAAATGGGCAGTGGGTCACTCGGGTGTGACCACACATAGGGCAGGGCACGGAAAGAGCCGAAGCATCTGTAGTTCCCTCCGTGGGTTGCAGGGCCCAGAGGAAAGTCAGCCTTGAATGTTCCACTGACCCTCGGCACTGCAGGGAGCCTAAGTCCATGGGCCTCCCCATCCCTGGATAGATGGTAAATGTCAAACGAGCTCTGGGAGCTGCAGGACAAGGTCACGTTCTCTCCTGCCTGCACCATGGGGCCTGGCTGGGCTGAGAGACAAGGTTTCGCATATAGACCTGGAAGGAGAAGAGGCAGTTTCCTCAGGGAGGTTCTTCCTTGTCACAGCTCCCCTCACATCTGAGCTGAGAACTCACTCCCCTGCTCTATGGCCTAATGCTCTCTCTCACCCTCCACCCCGTCTCTCTTCATGTCTGTCTCCTCCTTCCACCTTCTCTGTCTCTGACCTCACTTCCCCATCCCTATCTATGTTTTCTTTTTTGTACCATTTTATTATTTCTGACCTTTCTGACCCTACTTGGATTGGTTGACTTGATCTTCCTCTTTCTTTAATTCTGAGTCTCTCATTTTCTGTCTTATTCATAACTTTCTGCATATTTCTATCTATTATCTATTGATCGATCTATCAATTATCTATGTATGTATGTATCTATCATCTATCATCATCTGTGTATCTATGACCTCTCTCTCTGTTATCTATCATCTATCAATCAATGTATGTATGTATCTATCCATCTATCTATCATCACGTGTCTGTCTTTCTGTCTCTCTATGTCTATTTATGTATCATCTGTCTATCTATCTACTTCTCTATCTATATCATCTATCTATATCGTCTACTCATCATCTATTTATCTATCACCTATCTCTCTGTTATCTATCATCTATCTCTTATCTTTCATCCATTTATATCTATCTATCGTCTGTCTTTCTCCTTCTCCTTTTCTCTGCCTCTCAGTCTCTCTAGTTCTCTTTTGGCATCTCTGCAATCCATCCCCACATCTTTATCTTTCCCTGTTTTTGTGCCCCTCCCTCAGGGCTCTGATTTTAGGGCATTTCTCTGCTCCCTTCCATCATATGCTCACTGCTCTGCCCTCTTTTTCTATCTCTTTATGTGTCTGTGAGTCTCTCAATTCCCTTCTTCTGGCTCATTCTGTGTGTGTGTTCATGTCTTCGCTTTTTGATTTCCCTGATTTCACTCCATGTCTCTCTGTGGGCTTTTGTTCTCAGTAATCCTATAACGTGTGGTGTTATTTGAATATGAGCCTCAGAATCCAGTCTGGGGACTCCAGGAACTCACAGCATACAGGGGTTGGTGTTCTGCTCCCTCACCTGGGGCCATGGTGTCCTGGGACGATGACAGCTCCACTGCATGGAAGGCAGAGGTTTAAGAAAAAACATGGCATCTGTAGGTGCCACAAGCCTGGGGCCACAAGGCCCAACTCAGGCCAGATAGACGTGTCTCTTTGGGTTCTCCTGGTAGAGAACACTTTGTGGAGGTAAAACAGAATGGAACCTTCTAACCTGTGCCTGGTCTCTGAACAAAGTCAGCATGGAAGGACATCTCTCTCTGGGACATGTCTGTCTCTCTGTGTGTCTTCTTTACCTCTTTATCTCTTTTCCTAACACGCTGTATGGTCCCTGTGTCTGGCTTCTACGTTATGACGTGTGGTCTGTACTTGTGTCTCCTGTTTCTCTACCTCTGTTGGTACAGACCTCATGAAGTCACTTTCTCTCCATGAGAATCCCACACTCATCTTCCTCATGACCACCTGGGGCTTCCAGTCCTAGATCATTCACTCCCTGTCCCTGCAAGGGTGAGAGGCAGGTCTGGATTCTCTCACCTATGATCACGATGTCCAGTGGATCACTGGGAGCTGACCACTCATAGGGGGAGTGAGCGACAGAACCAAAACATCTGTAGGTCCCTGCAAGGGCAGGCATCATGGGACCCACGGAATAGTTGGCCTGGGAACCCCCATCATGGAGCTGTCCAATGAGGTGCAAGGGGTCCTCAGTGATCCCCTCTCTGTGCAGAAGGAAATGCTCAAACCTCATATCTGACCAACATTGCAGGACGACTGTCTCTCCTGATTTCACCAGGGGACCTGGGTGGGCCAGGAGGGAAGGTTTTCTGTAGACTCCTAAGAAGAGAGGTTGTGAGTTCAGATGGCGTCTCCCTTTCTCATCCCATTCATGGGACCTGGAATAAGTGAGGCTTCCCCTCCATGGTGTCCATCTCTCTCCTCCCTGTCTGTGTCTCCATGTTTTTTTCTGTACCCATAACCCCTGGTGCAGGTCCCTCCATCTGTCTCCCTCCCTCTTCCCTGTCTCTCTGTCTCTAGGACCCCTGATTCCCTTCCCACTGGGCTCAGTGTCATCTCTTAGGCTGTTGTATCTGTTTCCCACTAATCTCTTTGCTGGTGTTTATGTGGGGCTGGAAGAGGAACCATGACAGGCTGCACGTCCAGGCTCTCAGCAGCTTGAATCAATCTCTTTTGGACAAATTGGAATGACTGGCGGGAGGTGTGAACTCATCAGTAAGGCAGGCATCAATGTCCCTGTTCCTGATGGGGGTTGGGAGCCTCTCCTGCCAAGTCTGTGCCTTTTCCATGGTCCCAGCTGCCATAGGGTGGCCCCTGGTGCTGGTTCCAGGAGAATCAACCCCTCCCTGTGTGGATCAAGCCTGGTGGTAGCAACAGTATTCCACCTGTGCTGAAATCAGTGTAGCCAACCTTCTCCTTGTTTGGTTTCTTAACTTGTCCTTGACCTGAGTTCCTGTGTTGGTTTCCTGTTGCTGCTGTAGAAAATTATCACAAACATGGTAGCAGGAGAGAATACAATAACCCCTTCCACTTATGGAGAACAGAAATCTGACCCAGTTCTCTCTGGGCTAAAACCAAGGCATCTGCAGGGCTGTGCTTCCACTGGAGACTCAGGGAGAATCAGTTCCCTTGACTTCTCCAGCCCTTAGAGGCCACCTGCCTTCATGGCTCGTGGCCTTCCTTCACCTTCAAAGCCTGTAGTGAGTCTCCCTCCCACTATGCTGCTCTAATCCCCACTCTCCTCATCCTCCTCCTCTCATGTGGTGCCTTGTGATTCCACTGAGCCCAGCGGGACAGTCCAGGTCGTCTCCCCATCTCAAGGTCAACTCATCAACAACCTGAGCTCCATCTTCCCCTTCAGTCCTCTGCCCTATAACATAAACAGTCATAGGGTCCACGGATTATCATGTAGCCATAACTAGGGACAATTATTCTTCCCATCACAGTACCTATTTTTCTGTACTGAATCCCCCTTTACCCCAAATACAGTCAGGTCCTGGGTGATGGGACCCTGGTGGACACCCCCAGCAGAAGCTCGGGGATTCAGGAGTTGGGACAAGGAGAAGCCCAGACAGGAGCCCTCTGACCTGTGACCGTGATCACCAGGGGGTTGCTGGGAGCCGACCACTCAGTGGGGGAGTTCAGGTGTGAACCCCGACATCTGTAGGTCCCTGCGTGTGCCGAGGTCACAGGGCCCAGGAGGATGTCCTTCCAGAATCTTCTGTTGTAGAGCTCAGGGGTAGGCACCCCATCTTCCTTGTACAGACTGAAGATGGTAAACCCAAGATGAGAGTGACACTGAAGACTCACGTGTTCTCCTTGAGGCACCACGGCGCTGGGCCAGGCAGAGAGGAAGGGCTTGTCCTGACCATCTGGGGGAGAAGGAGGCACAGCCTTTAGAGAGGAGGATGTGAAGCAGCCCCTCCCTCCCTGTGCTCAGAAGATTCTCCCCACTTTCCACATTTCTAAGGCTCCTACCACACCTGAGTGCCCAGGGCTACAGGAAGAACCCATCCCTCATAGACATGGCGTCTCCCTATAAGAAAAGTGTCAGCTGAGAACTTTGAGCAAGTGCTAAATAGGCGACTCTTACTAGATTTCAATACTGCAAGATTACTCACATAAAACAACACAAAGTAGACACAGGATGGAGGGCATGACCTTTGTGAATGGAATATCAGCTAATGCATGAACCATAATAAACAACTGAGCCCTCATTAGAAGATCTGAAATGTCAGGGTCATGACTGTGGTTCCCCACCCCGCTTCTGGTAGAATGACAGCGGCAACACTGCAGCCCCGACCATCATGGAAATGCTGGAGGGTGTGAGTTATGCTCTTGTCCTCAGAGGCCTGCTGTTCTTGCACTGCTTCCCTCCCTTCCTTTGCTGGTGACACCACTTCTTCCCCGCACACCGCTGCTTTGAGCACTCCAGTCTCCCCCAGGGTCCCCAAGGACTCAGCCAAGGGAAAGAAAGAACAGGGAGGGCTAGGACAGAACTGTGGGCCAAGCTTCCCATGGCTTCCTTTTCCTAGTTCATGAGAGATTCCCACATGGCTTCCCATCGTCATCCCATCAGTCAACCCCTTGTGCTGCCTGCCTCGTGTTTCAAGAAAATCATCTTATGTGGGGAGATGACAACCTAAGGTTTGGGGAAGGACTCACCCACATGTGACCAGGCCCTCTGCAGCAAGAAGAACCCTATAAAGAAAGATCATGATGGATGATCCATCTGTACATCACCTCCAGGCCCATATCTCCACTCCAGGCCCATATCTACAGTTCCAGGCTCATATCTTCACTCCAGGCCCATATCTACAGTTCTAGGCCTGTATCTCCATTCCAGGCCCATATTTTCACTCCAAACCAATATCTCCACTCCAGGCCCACATCTCCACCTCCAGGCCCATATCTCTATCTCCAGGCCCATATCTCCATTCCAGGCCCATATCTAAAGCTCCAGGCCCATGTCTCCACTCCAGGCCTATATCTCCACTCCAGGCTCATATCTCCACCTCAGGCCCATATCTTTACCTCCAGGCCCAGATCTCCACCCCAGTGCTCCCTCCCTCGATTCCCTTCCGAGACTCACCAACACACGCCATGCTGACGACCATGAGCGACATGGTGCTGCCGGTGCAGACAGGCGGCCGCGCCCCAGCTCAGCTCAGCAGCACACAGGATGTTGTGAGGGGCTCATGCAGTTTACATGCTGACCACATCATGAGAGGATGACGTACGCAGGCTCTTTCTGCCTTGCATGAGGCCCAGTGGGTGTTTGCTCAAGAGTGGAACATGGCTTCCTGGAAATTGTTCCAACTAGAATTGGCACCTTGCATCCTTCACTATTACCAACTCAAAACACGTCTCAGATCCAATCTCTCATACAGGAGATGATTGAATTTTGTGCTGACATGAAAGACTTTTGACGTATTTTTGTTGTTTTCTTCTGAGATTCAAACTCTTCTCCATGTGCTATTTTTTGCCCATTCAATATGATGTTGACTGTGGATTTGTCATAGATGGCTCTTCATATTCATTTGGAAACAAGTTGTTAAATCTCCATGTTTTTCTGTAGTTTTAAGAGATGATCTTGGTATTTTTTTCCATTTTTATTATGTGCCTTGTTATGATTTTGATTCTTTGAATTTATTGAGACTTGCTTTGTGGCCAATCTTAGAATATGATATTTTTTGTGTGTGTGCAGATAAGAAGAATCTGTATTCTGCAGTTGTTGGGTGGAATACTCTGTAGATGTCTCTTAGGTTCAATTGGTCAAGTGTTGTCTTTAAGACCAGAATTTCTTTGTTAGTTTTCTGTTTTAGTGATCCATCTGATGTTGTCAGTGGGATGTTGAAGTCCCTTACTATTATTATGTGGCTGTCTAACTCTTTTCATAGGTGAAGAATAACTTGTTTTATGAATCTGTGTGCTCCAAAGTTGGGTCCATATATATTTAGAATAGTTAAGTCTTCTTGTCAAATTGAACCCTGTATCATTTTGTAATGCCCTCCTTTGTCTTTCCTGATTGCTGTTGATTTAAAGTGTGTTTCATGTGATATAAGGATAGGAATGCCTTCTCTTTTTTGTTTCCTGGTTGCCTAGTAAATATGTCTCCATCCTTCTACTTTGAGCTGCCTGTGGGTGTCATTTCATGTGAGATGTGTCTCTTGAAGACAGCAGGCAGTTGGCTCTTGGCTTTTTATCCATGTTGCCACTCTATGCCTTTTACGTGGGGAATTTAGGCCATTTACATTCAGGGTTCATATTGATATATGAAATTTTGGTCCTGTCATTATGTTGTTGGCTGTTTTATAGACTTGATAGTGTAATTGCTTTATATTATTTGTGAGCTATGGCTTGAGTGTGTTTTTGTGGTAGCAGATTTTTATCTTCTGTTTCCTACTGAGCACTCCACTAAGGATCTCTTGTAATGGTGGTCATGGTGATCTAGTGCTAACAAATTCTTTTAGTGCTTCCTTGTCAGAGAAAGATTTTATTTCTCTTTTGCTTATGAACCTTAGTTTGATGGGATATGATATTCTTGGTTGGATTTTCTTTTCTTTAATAATGCTGAAAACAGGCTCCTAATCTCTTTGGCTTATACGATTTCCACTGAGAGTTCTGCAGTTAGCCTGATTGGGTTCCTTCTGTAGGTGACCTGCTCCTTCTCTCTAGCTGCCTTTAAGAATTTTTTCTGTTGTGTTGATCTTGGAGGATCTGATAACTGTGTGTATTGGGGATGGTCACCTTGTGTTATATCCCACATGGGTTTTCTGCATTTTTTTTGAATGTATATGTCTTCCTCTCTAGCAAGATTGGGAAAATTTTCATGGACTATGTCCTCAAATATGTTTTCTACATTGCTTACTCTTTCTCCTTCTCTTTCAAGAATTCCAATGAGCCATATATTTGGTCTCTCTACATAATCCCATATTTCTCAGATATTTCATTCATTTTTAAAAAATCTTTTAAAAAATTTTTGTCTGACTGGGTTGATTCAAAGATGTATTTTTCAAGCTCTGAGATTATTTCCCTAGCTTGATCCCTTCTGCTTTTGTTGCTTCTGATTGTATTGTGAAATTCTTGAAGTGAAGTCTTCAGTTTCAGGAGTTCAGTTTGGTTCTTTCTTAAAATGGATATTTCATGTGTCAGCTCCTAGATCATTTTGCTGGATTCTTTGGATTGGTCTTCATCTTTCTCCAAGATTTTGGTGGATTTCCTTAGTATCCAGATTCTGAATTCTGTGTCTGTCATTTCAGTCATCTTAGTATGGCTAACAGTTGGATTTCTGGGGAACTATCGAGTAGCCGAGTTCTTGTATTGATTCTTTTTCATGTGTGAGGGCTGGTGTTCCTTTAACTATGATGTAAGTTAAGCATAGTCAGTTGTCTTTATTTCTGGGTATTTTGAGAGGACTGAGATTCATATAGAACCTTTATTTGTGGCTGAGTCTTTGCCTTAGTTTTCACAGGTGCTGTATACTGGAAAAATATTTTGGTGTTGTGTTTTGGTCTGTGATTCAGTAGGTGGTGCTTAAGAATGTTGGCTGGCAGATGGTTTGTTACTCAGCCACATGGCTCCTTCGTATTTTTGTGCAGTTCTCCGTAGCACTCTGTGGTGAGGGTGGAGAAATGACCCCCTCACCTACTCCACTCCTGAGCCTTTGAGGAGCCCCCTTTAATGACCAGCTCCATGACTGCATTTCCTTTGTCAGGTGTTCTAGTCAAAGGTGTGGATGTGATGTCAAAATCACCTCACATCACAAGACACCCAGCTAATTTTTGAATTTTTAGTAGAGACAGAGTTTTGCCATATTGGACAGGCTGGTCTCGAAGTCCTGATCTCAAGTGATCCACCTGCCTCGGCCTCCCAAAGTGCTGGGATTACAGGTGTGAGCCCCTGCACCCTGCCAGGGGTTCTTGAGTTGACACATCAATCATCCACTTGGACTGGTGATTGGTAATTCTGATATTGGTCATTTTCCTAGGGTGGAATTCTCATCCTCCTTCCACGGCCCTGACTTCAAACTGTAGGGAGCAATGAGTTGGATTATTGCTCTGATTTTGAAGGGGAAGCTGATTTGTATTTAAATATTCATTTTTTAATTTTCTTAAATTTTTCTGACCAATTAAAAAATGTGTTTTCAACTAAGTTTACATGAGAAACTAACTCATATAAAACTCAGAGATGGTCTTCTCCTGATATATCCGTTTAATATTTTTATGATTGCCTTTTAAAATATATTGAATGGTTGTAATTCCAGGGACATGCCTTTCAGAACAGTATTTATTCTTATCTCTGTGTTTTGGAGAGTGCACTAAGGGACATTGAAGTTTATTTCCTGAAAAGAGTTTAATTTTAAAATGTATTTTATTTAATAACTCAATGATTTGGAATGTCTAGGTATTTCAGAGATTGTTTTAGACAATTAGTTTTCTTGTGATATGTGATCACTTCATCTAAGCTGAATAATGTCTTCATAATGTCCACTTAGAATCTTTTGAATTCTGTAGGATCTGTACTGATGTCATTGTTTCCTTTCTGATATTGGTAACTTTCCTGGGGTAGGATTCTTATCTCCCCCTGAGGTTCTGCCTCTAAAATTCAGGGAACAATGAGTCGGATTAGTACTTTGATTTCAAAGGGAAAACTGATCATCTACCATTTTTTGTTTGTGTAAATGGACATATTAACATCCCTTGCCTGAACCTTAGTTTCCTTGTTTGGAGCATTTTGCTATAAATCTCACTTCTCAGAGTGATTGTGGGGCTTGATGTGGCCGGGGTATGGGATGAGCTCAAATATAATTTATTTCCAGATCAGGTTAAGGCATGAAGGGGTTGGGACTTGTTAGAATCCTGTTGTTGGACTCCACAGTAAGGGTAGACATTTGAGGCACTCAATCGAAAACCTCAGTTGTTCCTAGCACTGAGAAATTTGATAGAAAGTTTCTAAAACATTATTCATGGTCTTATGCACAAAAAGTAAAGTGATAGCACCGGAAATAGACAGGGAATCATAAGAAAAAAGAGAGAGCAAAGCTCAGTGGTCACCAGTGCCTGGGACTATCAAGGGGTTATTAAGGAGGAAGTTTCCACTTCTGTGTGGAACAGAAGAGGCTCCCTAGGGTCTTCACAGACAGGGAGTGAGTCAAGACTCAGCGAGGCTGGAAGCTCTGGTTCTCCCTTTTTTTTTTTTTTTTTTTTTTTTGAGACAGAATCTTGCTCTGTCCCCCAGGCTAGAGTGCAATGGTGTGATCTTGGCTCACTGCAACCTCTGCCTTCTGGGTTCAAGCAATTTTCCTGCCTCAGCCTCCCAAGTAGCTGGGACTACAAGTGCCCGCCACCATGCTCAGCTAATTTTTATAATTTTAGTAGAGATGGGGTTTCACCTTGTTTTCCAGGCTCATCTTGAACTCCTGACCTCAGGTGATCCACCTGCCTTAGCCTCCCAGAGTGCTGGGATTGCAGGCATGAGCCACCATGCCCGGCCCCTTCTCTGAGATTTTACAGATGGGCTCTGGGACTTCTCAGCTCACTGACCGGAGCCCCTGGTCAGCACTGAGCCACCTCCTCCGTGTGTGTGAAACAGTTTCATTGCAGTATTGTGTGAGGCTCCCATTGGACCCATCATTGCCCCACACAACTGTGGGCAGACACTGAGTTTGGGAAACTGGATGCCATGTGGAAGTAGATGATGGGTTAGGCCTCCCTTTTCAGCTCTCAACTCCAAAGAAAGCCATGAGAGAAACCTTAGGTGGAAGACAAAGTGTGAGAGGTGAGCAGTCCAACAAAAAGGACCAAGAAGTATATTTTTTATTTTTATTTTTTGAGATGGAGTCTCGTTCTGTTGCCCAGGCTGGAGTGTGGTGGCCCGATCTCGGCTCACTGCAGCCTCCACCTTCTGGGTTCAAGCGATTCTCCTGCCATAGCTTCCCGAGTAACTAGGATTACAGGCATGCCCCACCATGCCCAGCTGATTTTTTAAATTTTTAGTAGAGATGGGGTTTCACTATATTGACCAGGTTGGCCTAGAACTCCTGACCTCAGGTGATCTGCCCACCTCAGCCTCCCAAAGTGCTGGTATTACAGGCATGAGCCACTGTGCCTGGCCTCAGACTCATGTTTCAAAGTCCCAAATACACATTTGCCCACCTATTCCAGTTATTTAATCCAGATCTATGCTCAGAATTGAAGAGATGGAGAATCAATAGTTCACTTCAGGGAATGTGGCAGTTGGAAACAAAGAAAAATGCATTACATGACAGTGGACCAGAGCACGTGATCACAGGGGTGTGGATGCAAACCCACCACGGGGGATGTGCCCTCACGTCACAGGGAGCAAAAGGAAGGGAGGGGCAGTCACGGAGGGTCCACAACAGCAGGATGGAAAGCACCGCCGTTTAATGGAGGTTTAATAGAGGAAGCATTCTCTACAGGCACCCGGACATCTTCCTACACCTGATCCATGCCCCCCCCTTCTCGACCTTCTCAGTAGACAGTTTCCCGAATGATGGTCCAGACTTTCTTTCAGAACCTTTTGGGACCATCAGATTCATTGCCAAGGCTCTAGCACTCTGACGGGCGCATTGTTCTCTCTTGTGTTTACCTCCTGGCTGCGTCTTGGGGGTTTCTCTGGCTGTGCCAATCCTAAAACAGCAGAATCCCAAGGACCACCAGGACCAAGCCAGCCACGGCCATGCGGATGAGATTCTCCACGGTGTAATCCTGGGGGTGTGAGGCTGGGGATGGAGGACAAAGAGGTCACAGAGGTCAGGGCAGATCAACATGACCCAGGACCCTTGGATGCCCACCCAGGATGCCCACCTCCCCTTCACAGGACCTGACCCACTGTGCCAGCCCCATAACCGAGAGCATCTCCTCACTCACTAGTCTTGGAGTCTGTCTGGTTTTGTGACGGGCTGAGGGTCTCAGCTCCTCCTGAGAATCAACCAAAAAAAGGGGGGACGTGTGTGAGGAGTTGAAGAGACTTAAGCCAACATGTCCCTCAGTTTCTGCATTCCTTTGTGTCTACACTTCTCCTAACTGTTCCGTAGTTATGTGATAGGACCTTTTCCTGATGCGGCAGAGGTGCGTACATACATATATGCACAGGAATAAATATGTGTATATACATAATTGAGATATAATAGTGTGTGTATGTAAATATATAATGCTTATGTATTAGAAGATATATAATAGTGTGTGTATATACAAATATGTAATACATAATATATATTATGAGATATATAATATGTGTGCATGTAAATATACAATGCATAATATGTATTATAAGATATGTAATAGTGTGTGTATAAATAAATATATAATACATAATATATAATAACATATATAATAGTGTGTGTATACATATAAATATGTAATAAGATATATAACAGTGTATATATCTAAATATATAATACATAAAATACAATAAGACATATAACAGTGTGTGTATATCTAAATATATAATACATTATGTATTATAAGATATAAAATAGTGTGTATATATAAATATATAACACATAATATATGATATATAATAGTGTGTATATATAAATACATGATGCATAATATATAATAAGATGTATGATAGTATGTGTATCTCTAAATATATAATACAATATATAAGTGTGTTAATATATGTTATATATAAATATGTAATATATTTATATATAATATATAATATATAAATATATATATTTTTATTTATATTAATGATATATTTATTTAATATAATATATCAAATATATCAAATATTTATATATTTTATATATTATATATTAATATGTAATATAAATATATAATATAAATATATATACTTTATGTATTTATATATTGTATATAAATATAATATTTATATATTTATATGTTATATATACATTATATTAATATATATTTATGTATAACTATATGTTAATATATAAATATATAATACATAATACATAAGATATATAATAGTGTGTATATATGTAATGCATAATATATATCATAAGATATATAATACTGTGTGGGTGTATATACATAAATATATAATACAAAATATATAATAAGATATATAATTGTGTATACATAAATATATAATACACAGTGTATAATAAGATAGATAATAGTGTGTGGGTATATATAAATATATAATACATAATATATATTATAGGATAGATAATAGTGTGTAGGTATATATAAATATATAATACATAGTATACATTATAAGATAGATAATGGTGTGTGGGGTATGTATAAACACATACATACATATTTGAAGTGAGAAGAGTATTATAAAATTTAGAAACAAGTTTGTCCTCCATTTTCTTGTGGTTAATGTAATTATTAGCAATAAATCAGAAGAGATCATTTGGGAAAGGATTGAAAGGGAGTGTGTCAGGGTAAGTTAATGGGAAATAAAATCAGCATACTCAAACCAAGAACTTTCTCATCTATACTTAACTAATTTTAGAAGATAGAAAGGAATCAAAGCCTTTCAAATTATTCAAGTAGTAAAACAATCCTTAAAATTCACAATGTCCACAGTTGTTATGAATATAACTTCAAAAGCCTGCTGATATAAATGTATAAAGTTTAATTTTAAATGTATTGGATAAACAGACATTATTAATAAGAAGTTATTCTCCATCATGAATGCACATATTAAATTTAATCCCAAAGAAAATCAGAGCACAGTCATTTTACATCATAACGCTACCTACCAAATTAAATGTGTAAATTATAAATGCCAGCATTGCTTTGAAATCTTCAGAAACAGAAAGAGAAACAATAGATACGTGGACATAAAAAATAAAGGACAGAAAGGAATTGCGCATGAGGTTTGCTGTTGAATATTTGCCTGCATTGCTGCAGTGAGCAGGTGCACGATCTCCCCTTAGTCTCAGGTATGCACTGAGTGTTACGGGGCCGCTGGGGGAGCCCAGGTGGGGAGTGGGTGGAGCCTCCATCTTCTATCCTCAGTCTAAGTATGATTCCTCCCAGGTTCCTCCGTATCTCATTTCAGTCCTCCCTGGCCTTTAGCCCCATCTGAGGTCTCTGGGGTGGGAGCCCAGGATTAGGAGGTCCCTGACAATTTCCACCCTCTTATGGGCTGGGCCCTCTCCCTTTACTCCCCTCTTTCCTTAGCATCCTGAGCTCTGCTGGGGGCAGGGCCTGAGCTGAGCCTTTGAGCTCAGAGAGGACAAGGTCAGGGCCCTCACCTGAGACCACGAGCTCCAGGGGGTCACTGGAGTGAGACAGCAGGTAGGGGAAGAATCTGTGTGAGCTGTAGCACCTGTAGGTCCCCGCATGGGCTGAGGTCACAGGACCCATGGGGAATTCAGCCTGGTGCTGGTGAGCTCGGTGCTCTGATCTCAGACGCAGCAGGTGATGGACTGCTTCCTCCTTGGTCAGAAGGAAAGTGTCCATCGGGCTCCGTGACTGACACAGCAGGGTCACGTTCTCTCCTGAAGCCACCGTGGGGCCCGGCTGCACTGAGAGGAAGGGTCTGTCAGGGATCTGTCCTGGAGAGAAGAAGGATGGGTGAGGGGCTGCCCCACCTTGTTCTGAGCTGAGATTTCCCCAGGCCTCTCTCTGGGGCCCTCAGTCTCTCTGTCTCTGTTTTCTCTGAGTCTCCCCCTCCCCACCCATTCCCTGTCTCTCTCTGTGTCTTTCTCCCTTAGGATCCCCATCCCTCATCCCGGCCATCACCACCTGGGCTCCCCCAGCAGGGCCTGTGCAGAGCCTGGATCCCTGACTGAACCTGTTGGGCTCCTCACCTGCGATCAGGATGTCCAGGGGGTCACTGGGGGCCGACCACTCGGAGGAGAGGTTGTGTGCACCGTAGCATCTGTACTGGCCCCCGTGGGACACCCTCACAGGGCCCAGGGTGAAGCTGGCCTGGGAGAGCCCAGCCTGGTGCTGCTGGCCAGAGCCCTGGAGGAGGTCATGTCCCTGCTCCTTGTACAGAGTGAATCTGTCGTAGCCGACATCAGAACCACACTGCAGGGTCAGGGTCTCTCCAGGGGCCACGACAGGGCCCTGCAGGGTCAGGAGGGAGGGCTTCCTAGACCCGCCTGGAGGGAAACAAGAGTTGGGACTAGGAGGGCTGGTTCCTCCCACACCCCTTCCTTCTCCCGTTCAGGCCCTGCAGGTCTCACTGCCTCTCACACTCAGTCTCTCTGGGCTCAGGAGTCCCAAACTTCCCCTGTTCCACCCTCCTACGTGGGACTTCCTGAGAGTGAGTTCTCAAAAATAAATCGGGCAAGGAGCAGATGTCTGTACCTGAGACGAGGATCTCCATGGTATCACTGGGTTCCGACCACACCCGGGTGATGTTCCTGTAATATCCATGGCATCTGAACATCCACCGGTGACTGGGGGCCACAGGGCCCACAGGGAACAGGGCCAGGAACAGCCCGTTGGAGAGTTCCTGTGAGTCCAGCATCCAGGAGAGCTTGTTTTCTCCTTCCTCAATCAAGATGAACCTCTGAAATCCCAGCCTTGAGCTACACTGGATGGTCACGTTCTCTCCTGAGGTCACCACAGGGCTCGGCAGGGCTGAGAGGGTGGGTTTCCTGTAGGCTCCTAGGAAAGAAGGAGACACTGTCTTAAACAGGACTCACGCCTCCCACATCATCCCCCAGGGCTGAGTTATTAGAACGAAGGTGCCCCTGAGAGCTGACCTCCTTCCTGAGGGCAGAGCCTGGGGCTGGGACCCCTGAGTGTCCTCTTACCTGTCACCACCAGTTCCAGCGGGTCACTGAGCTCTGACCAGCCTGCAGAGCTGAGATAGTGACAGTGGTATGTCCCTGCATAGTGCTGTCTCATGGATGGGATGAAGAAGTTGGTCTTGTTCCTGGGCTCTGGTGGGCTCTGTTGGTGCCAGGTCATGGGGCTTCCTTCCTTGGTGAGATGGTAACCCTGGGTATCCAGGGTCCCCTGGCACCAGAGGGTCACGGAGCTCCCCCAGCTGATCACAGAGCCTGGCTCAGCCCAGAGGCTGGGTTTGGGGAGGATCCCTGGTTGGGGAGGATCCAACCACAGGCTGGAGTCCACAGACCTCCCCCGCCCCTCATTCCCAGCTCAGGCCATGGACCCTCTTGATTTTCTCACCCTCCGTTCAGAAGGCCCTGAGATGAGAGTCCGGGTGCTGAGTGTGAGGTAGGGCATGGGAGCTTAGCAGAGACTCACCCACAGGTGCTCGGGTATTCTGTTCCAGACTCAGCCATGGAGGAGAGTTTCCTGTGGGGGATTTGGAAGACAGAGGTGTGACGGCTTCCCTTCCTGCTGGAGCACCAGTAGCCACTTGACCCCTCAGGGTCTCCAGTGATCAAGGCTGCTGTGGGACCCCCCTCACCCCAGCCCAGTGCCCCTCCTGTCCCTCGTCTCTCCACCACTGACTGAGGCACAGAAGAACAGGGAGGATGGACACCATGATGCCTGCTCTGCGTGCTCCAGCTGTGGGACAGGAGACCACACGACCCTCCAGGACAGACAGACGCGCGGATGTGGTTAAGTCAGAGCCTGCTGCCGCCTGTCTGGGTCCCCACAGCTGTCAACCCACAGGAAGTGGACACAGCCTCTTGCTGGGCCTGTCTCTGATTCCCCCCAGTGTGGGGGCTCAGGAGGACCCAGGCCCTCTGCACACATCTCAGCCCAAACCTGAGGTGTCCCCTGATGGCCAGGGCTCCTTTGTCTGAAAACCTGCCCGTGGAGGGTAGACCTAACATCATGTCTAGGTCAGCTACCAACTGGGCGGGAGTCTAAACTGAAAACACAGCCCTTATTTTCTCAGAGCCTCCACTCATGACATCGACTTTCCTTTTCCCCACCGATGCGAAGACAAATATTTCCCCAGGAGACAGTCATCCTGATCTGAAGAGACCCACTTCCTGCTTTCAGTAAATACAGTCGATTTCATTAGGGGAGATTCTGGGAAAATTAGGGGATGCAGTTTAGCAGAAGATGAACATTCAGCAACTTGTTTCTCAATTAATTAATTTATTGCCAAAGAGAGAGAAGTGGAAATACGAGAATAGGGACCACGACTAGAATGTGGTTGAGGGAACGGTTTCTCTCTTATTCCCTGGCAGAGAACTAAGGGATAAGAACGAGAAAGCTGGCTGGGTGCGGTGGCTCACGCCTGTAATTCCAGCACTTTGGGAGGCCGAGGCAGGCGGATCACAAGGTCAGGAGTTCGAGACCAGCCTGACCAACATGGTGAAACCCTGTCTCTACTAAAAATACAAAAATTAGCTGGGTGTGATGGCATGCATCCGTAATCCCAGCTACTCGGGAGGCTGAGGTGAGAGAATCGCTTGAACCCAGGAGGCGGAGGTTGTAGTGAGCTGAGATCATGCCACTGCGCTCCAGCCTGGTCAAGAGAGCCAGACTCTGTCTAAAAAAAAAAAAAAAAGAACAAGAAAACTCAGTGAGAGTTGGTTGTGAGAACACACTAAAGAGGAAAGATCACTCAGGACTGGGAGTGGTGACTTACGCCTGTAATCTCAGCACTTTGGGAGGCCGAGGCGGGTGGATTACCTGAGGGCAGAAGTTCGAGACCAGCCTGGCCAACATGGTGAAACCTCATCTCTACTAAAAATACAAAAATTAGCCAGGCATGGTGGCATGCACCTGTAATCTCAGCTACTCAAGAGCCTGAGTCAGGAGAATCTCTTGAACCCAGGAGGCAGAGGTTGCAGTGAGCCGAGATTGCACCACTGCACTCCAGCCTGGGCAACAGAGCAAGGCTCTGTCTCAAAAAATAAAAATTGAAAAGAAAAACGGAGAAGGAGAAGAGGAAGGAGACGGAAAGGAGAGGAAACACGCCTGAGGTGGAGCATTACATGTAACATGGAGTAGGCAGTGAATCCGATAGAGCACTGAAACTCTTGCTGGGTGCGGTGGCTCACGTCTGTAATCCCAGTACTTTGGGTGGCCGAGGCGGGCGGATCACATCTCATGAGGTCAGGAGTTTGAGACCAGTCTGGCCAAGATGACGAAATCCCGTCTTTACTAAAAATACAAACGCTACCTAGCTGTGGTGGCAGGCGCCTGTAATCCCGGCTACGTGGGAGGATGAGGCAGGAGAATCGCTTGAACCCGGGAGGCGGAGGTTGTAGTGAGTCAAGATCGCACCATTGCACCCTAGCCTGGCCAACAAGAGCAAAACTCCATCTCAAAATAAATAAAATAAAATAATAAATAAAAAGAGGACTGGACATCTCCTGTGGGTTGTCAGTGAATGGAACCAAGCAAGCCACCGCCCTTTCCCTTTTGTCCTACAAGTGTCTTTCTTGGCCTTCAGGAAGTGAGTTCCATTGTGTCAGACCCTATGTTTGTTGCTGCTGGGTTAATAGAGTCTCCTCCCTTTCCACCTGTGGCTCCCCATGGGTTCCCAGGCCCCAGCCAGCATTGTGAATAGAGCCAGGAAGACCAGCCCTATCACACCCCTCCTGATGGAATTCCCACAGTGTCATCCTGGAGAACAGGGGCTGGGGGCTGGGGTAGGATCAGAGACCTTTTCATGTGGGCCAGGCCCCTCCCTCCACAGGAGTTCTGACACGGAGCCCATCACCACCTGTTTCACCCCGACGATATTCTTCCTGCCCAGACACCCCCATTCTCCCTATATCATCATGGGCACCTCAGTGAAATCCACGGTTGAGGGTCTCTGTCACTTACTCTTCCCTCTTCTTGGAAACTTTCCTTGGATCCTTCCAGAGCCCTTCCTGAGTGTGCTGCAGGGTCTCTGCCACACGGCACACTCTCAGGAGCCCTCATCCTCCCCCTCACCTACTGCGCCCACACAGCCAGGTGCAGGCTCCGTTTCTTCATCTTCCCTTCCCCACAGGCCCTGATGGAAAGTGGATTAGAATTGCTTCTGAGTAGGAGCTCAGGTCACTCTGACCCCTTCCTCCCTGTGGACGAGGCCTCCGTCCCAGAGCATTGGAGGCTGAAGGGTCTTGTGGATTCCCACACTGACCACAGTCTCAGATGCAGATGGGGACCCTGGGGACTTGGGAGGGGCTGCCTAGCCCAAGGTCACACAGCTAGAGGTGGCACAGCCCTCACTCACATGGGGGCCTTCCATCTCCCCAGGGACTTCACACTGGAGGCTAAGAGCACCACTTTGCACACCACATTCAGGGGTGGATTCTGTGGGTGACTAACAAGTTCTCCTAGGGTTCCAAGGTAACAGGACAGCACATGGGTGAGGGAGAGCCTCCCTCGTCCCACTGAAGTAGGACCATTCTCTATGGAGGGTTGGTCCCCTGCCTTCCTCTATTCTGTCATCTCCCTAGTGACTGATAGGGGTCCTGGGGGTCTTCCCTGGAATCCCATGAGGGACAATTCCTTTCCTGAGAGGGAAGGTATAGAGAGGACTAGCAGGTGCCTGGTGATGGAAAGTGCCCATAATCAAGAGACATTGCCTCCGCCCGGGATAATAAATATCCGAGTTTCCAAATGGGAAATCTCTCTTTGGTGAGAGCTCAGGAGGGGCTTCCGGAAGATGGAAAAGGGCGAGGGGCTGAGGCCACCGCTTATCTCCCCAAACTGCATCTGTGTTTGTCCTGACCTCTTTCTTCACTCACTTGGATAAGCAGGACCCCAAAGTGGGCCTCCAGAAGGGAAGCAGTGGAGATGTGGAGCTGCCCTGTCTACCTGACAACCCTGTCATACTCAACCTCTCTTTTCCTCTTTGTGTTTCTCATT
This sequence comes from Papio anubis, assembly GCF_008728515.1. NCBI lineage: Eukaryota > Metazoa > Chordata > Mammalia > Primates > Cercopithecidae > Papio > Papio anubis. The sequence goes on along the minus strand of NC_044995.1, from coordinate 9,501,826 downwards.
GCTTCAATTTATCTGGAATCCCTAAGATTCCCATGTCTCCAGCAGGCTGTCCCTCAGACATGGCTTTATGATTTAGTGTTTCACAGGACCTGCAGCAGGCATGGCTTCCCCTCAATAACAGTGGTCACCCAGGGCTGATCACTCACAGGCAGAGCCGTTGACAGAGAGCTGCAGCATCTAGAGGTCCCATCACCAGCCCCAAGACCGAGAGAAACTGGCCCAAATGCTCCACTGTGTCTCTGCACCCCAGTGAGCCAGTGTCCAGGGGCCTCCCCTCCCTGTAGAAGGCACAGGTCAAATGAGCTTCCAGAGCTGCAGAGCAAAGTCACGTTCTCTCCATCATTACTTACTGCAGGGCACAGTTGAGCTCAGATGGAAGTTCTCTTGTAGACAGCTGGGGAAAAAAATAGTCCTTGATTGTCGATCACAAGCCTTAGTCAGCCTATCCTCCGGGCATGAAAAAGGCATTCTCTCCACCTGTTCTGGGGAGCACACTCTGTGCCCGCTCGTGCCTCTCTCCATCTCGGTTCTAGCTCTGCAACGTGACTCATCATGTGAGTGTTTTCCTGTCTCTCTTTGCTCAGCTTTTCCTTGAATCTCTTGCTTTTTGCCTGCATGTGTGTGGCTTTCTGCCCTTAGAGATCTAGGGTTCTCCTGGAACATAGAACTGTTTACTTTGAGGACCCTCAGAAAACATAGCCCTGGGCTAAGGTTCTCTGTCCTGGAACTAGAAGGTTATGGGTGTCACCATTTCCCAATAGCCTGTCTGAAGGTGCTAGAATCTTCAAAGAATTTGCAACATGTTTGTAGGATCTCTATAGGGTCTGATATTGCAGGGACCAACCAAGGTGCCCTCACACCCCAAGATGCAGGAAGTGACCGCTTGGTGAAAGTGGTTGGAAGTTTTACATAGAAGTTTGTATTAAGCCACATTGCTGAGCAATGCCTCAGGGTCCCAGTCTTCATCCAGACCTTCCAGGAGCCTGGCTGGAGAGGGTGTCTGGTGTGTCACTGAGCCTCATAGCAGAGGAAGGGGGCTGTGGTGGAAACTACCTCCAAGATACCACTCAGTCCTAAGCTGGGGAACCAGCTGAGCTGGGACTCTGGTGGTGGATGAACCGGGGGACATTTATTTGAAGGGTTCTGAGAGTAGCATGGTGTAGGTGCGTTAATTATATGTGAAGGGGAAGATCCTGAGAAAACAACAGCTGCTCCACTCTGTGCCTGGGTTTACCAGAGGGACCAATGAGGCCCTCACACGACCCAGGAATCCCACCGGGGAAGGAGGCTTAGGGAGATGTGTTTAAGACTGTTAACTGAGTCACAGAGAGAAGCAGAACAAGCTAGGTTTGTGGTTTTGTTTCTCCTAAATTTCCTTTCTCTGACTTCTTCCTTTCTGTAAGTAGCAGAACCTTCTCATCACCATCCTTCAAAACCTTTGCGTTGTTTGAGCTCCTTGTATATTCTGGAGATTGATTTCTTGCTTGCAAATATTCTTTCCCATTCTGTAGGTGATCTCTTCACTCGGCTGTTTGTTCCCATGATTGTGCAGGAGGTTTGTAGTTTGATATGATTTCATTTGCATATTTTTGCTTTTGCTGCCTGTGCTTTTGAGGTCTTACCTAAAAAATCTTTGCCCAGATCGTTGTCCTGAAGTGTTTCCCCTATATTTTCTTCTCATAGTTTCATAGTTTCCAGTAGTACATTTATTTCTTTAATCCGTTTTGAGTTGATTCTTTTTTTTTTTTTTTTTTTTGACAGAGTCTCACTCTGTCGCCCAGGCTGGAGTGCAGTGGTGCGATCTTGGCTCACTGCAACCTCCACCTCCCGGGTTCAAGTGATTCTCCTGCTTCAGCCTCCTGAATAGCTGGGATTACAGATGCATGCCAAAGCACCTGGCTAATTTTTGTATTTTTCTTTTTCTAATAGAGATGAGATTTCACCATGTTGGTCAGGCTGGTCTCAAACTCCTGACCTCAAGTGATCTGCCCGCCTCAGCCTCCCAAAGTGCTGGGGTTACAGGCATGAGCCACCGCAGCTGGCCTTGAGTTGACTATTGTGTAGTGTGAGATATAGAGGTCTAGTTTAATTTTTCTGTACATACATGTCCAGTTTTTCCAGAACCATTTGTTGACGAGACTTTTGTTTCCCCAATGTATGTTCTTAGGGCCTTTGTTGAAAATCTCTCAACTATAGATGTGTGCATTTATTTCTGGGCTCTCTGTTCTGTTCCATTGGACTACATGTTTTTTTTCTTTTCTTTTTTTTTTTTTTTTAATGCCAGAACCATGTTGTTTTGGTTATTATAGCTTTGTAGAATGTTTTGAGGTCGGGTAGTGTGATACCTCCAGCTTTATCCTTTTTGCTCAGAATTGCTTTGGCTATTTGGGGTATTTTTTGATTCCATACACATTTCAGAATTTTTTTTCTCTATTTCAGTGAAGAATGTCATTGGTATGTTGATAGGGATTGCAATGAATCTATAGATCACTTTGCATAGTATAGTCATTTTAAAGAATGTATATTCTTTCAATATATGAATAGGGAATATCTTTCTGGTTTTGGGTGTCCATTTCAATTTCTTTCTTCAGAGTTTTACAATTTTTATCACAGAGATTTTTCACCTCCTTGGTTTAATTTATTCCCAGGTAATTTTTGCTGGGCTGTTGTAAATGGGATTGCTTTCCTGATTTCTTTTCAGCTAGACTATTATTGGTGTAGCTGAAAAAGTTGCTAATTTTTGTATGTTGATTTTGTATCCTGCAACTTTATTAAATTTGCCAGTTCTAAGAATTTTCTGGTGGAGTCTTTAAGTTTTTGTAATGCAAATTTAAAATGCAACGAGATACCATCTCATGCCAGTTAGAATGGTGATCACTGAACAGTCTGGAAACAACAGATGTTGGCCAGGATGCTGAGAAATAGGAATGCTTTTACACTGTTGGTGGGAGTGTAAACTAGTTCAACCATTGTGGAAGACAATGTGGCAATTCCTCAAGGATCTAGAACTAGAAACACCATTTGACCCAGCAATCCCATTACTGGGCATATACTCAAAGGATTATAAATCATTCTACTATAAAAACACATGCACATATATATTTACTGCAGCACTATTTATAATAGCAAAGACTTGGAATCAATCCAAATGCCCATCAATGATAGACTGGGTGAAGAAAATGTGGCACATATACACTGTGGAATACTATACAGTCATAAAAAAGGATGAGTTCATGTCCTTTGCAGAGACATGGATGAAGCTGGAAACCATCATCCTCAGCAAACTAACGCAAGAACAGAAAACCAAGTACTGCCTGTTTTAACTCATAAGTGGGAGTTGAACAATGAGAACACATGGACACAGGGAGGGGAACATCACACACTGGGCCTGTTGGGGGGTGGGGGGAGAGGGGAGGGAGAGCATTAGGACAAATATGTAATGCATGCAGGTCTTAAAACCTAGATGATGGGTTGATAGGGGCAGCAAGCCACCATGGCACATGTAACCAACCTGCACGTTCAGCACATGTATCCCAGAACTTAAAGTAGAAAAAAACATTTTTATCATCTGCAAACAGGACCCATTTGACTTTCTTCTTTCCAATTTGGATGCCTTTTATTTCTTTCTCTTGCCTAATTGCTCTGGCTAGGACTTCAGTAGAGGTTGAATAATAGTGGTGAAAGTGGGCACCCTTGTCTTGGTCCAGTCCTTAGAGGAAAGACTTTCAGCTTTTCCCCACTCAGGATAAATGTCAGCTGTTTGTTTGTCATATGTAACCTTTGTTGTGCTGATGTACATTCCTTCTGTATCCAGTGTGTTCAAAGTTTTTATTATGAAGGGATGTCGAATCTTATCAAATGCTTTTTAATGCATCTATTTTGATAATCGTGTGATTTTAGTCTTTCATTCAGTTGACATGACGCATTACATGTACCAATTAGCATGTATTTAATCATGGGTTCAGTTCTGCAAGGAACTGATGAGCCACTTTCCACAGTGGCTGGACCATTTAATTTTCACACCTGCAATGTATGAGACTCCCAATTCCTCTGCATCATCAACAACACTTTTTACTTTCTGTTTTTGAAATATGACCATCCTAGTAGGTGTGAGGTGGTATCTCACTGTGGTTTGTTTGCATTTCCCTAATGACTAATGGTACTGAAACATCTCTTCATGTGCTTGTTGTACACTGTACACCTTCTGTGTAGAAATACCTGTGCCAGCACTCTGACTATTTTCTAACTGGCCGTTTGTTGTTCTCGATGTTGTTGAAGATATTCTTTGTATATTCTGGTGGATAGAATAGATCCTTATTGGATATATAATTTGCAATGTTTTTCCAGTTTTGTAGGCCATTTTTCACTCTGTTGATAGTGTCTTTTGGTGCACAAAAATGTTAAATTTTGGTAAAGTCTCACTGATTCATCTTTTTTCTCTTGTTGCTTATGCTGTTAGTGCTATATTTAAAAAGTGATTGTCAAGTCCAAGGCTGTGAAGATTTACCCCCATGTTTGATCATTTCAGCTGTAATTTCAATTTATTTTAACTTTGTGTTTAGTCTAAGGGTCCAGTTTCATCATTTTTCTTGTAAATATCCCGTTTTCCTAACGCCATGTGTGGAAGGGGCCATTTTTTTCCAGTTGAATGATACTGGCAGCCTTGATAAAAGTCAGTTGATCGTGTAGACGGATTTTTTTCTTGTCTTTCCATTCTATTCCATGCACCTGTGTGTCTATTCTCATGCCAATACCAGATAGATCTCATTGTTGTAGCTTTTAATAAATTCTGAAATTGAGAAGAGTGAGATCTACAACTTTGTACTTTTAAAAAAAAATTGCTATTCTATGTAATTTGCAATTCCACATGAATTTTCCATTTCTTAAAAAAAGGCACTGATTTTTTTTTTTTTTTTGGAAGGAATCTTGCTCTGTTGCCCAGGCTGGAGTGCAAAGGAGCAATCTCGTCTCGCCACAACCTCTGCCTCCAGGTTCAAGCGATTCTCCTGCCTCAGCCTCCTGAGTAGCTGGGATTACAGGAGTGCACCACCACGCCTGGCTAATTTTTGTATTTTTAGTAGAGATGGGGTTTCACCATGTAGGCCAGGCTGGTCTCGAACTCCTGACCTCATGATCCGTCCGCCTTGGCCTCCCAAAGTGCTGGGATTATAGGCATGAGCCACTGCACCCGGCCAGGCGTTGAAATTTTAATGGGGGTTTCACAGATTCTGATGATTTCATAAAAAATACTGGCATCCATACATTATTAAACCTTCCCGTTTATGATCCTCAGATGACTTTTCACTTATTTAGGTCTTTGAAAATTTCTTTGACCAATATTTTAAATTGTCAGTGTATAAGTATTTCACTTTTTTTGGTTAAATGGATTTCTATGTGTATTTTCCTTTTAGGTACTATTATGAGTTGAATTGTCCCCCAAAAAGATATGTTGAAATTCTCAACCTGATTACCTACAAACATGAACATATTTGGGGAAGGGTCTTTGCAGACACGTTCAGGTTAAGAAGATGAGATCGTAATCAATTAGAATAAGCCCTCATCTTATTTGACTGATACTATCGTTTGAAGATGAGAAGATACCCAGAGAGAAGAATACCAGGTGAAGACAGAGGCCCACAGGAGGAAGCCTTGTAAAGAGGGAGGTAGAAATTGGCATTATGCTGCCTCAAGCCAAGGAATGTCTGACCACCAGAAGGTAGGAAGAATCATTTAAGAATTCTTCCATAGAATCTGTGGATATTGTCATTTTGTATTGGATTTTGTTTGTTGGTTTGTTTGTTTTTGATGGAGTCTCGCTCTGCCGCCCAGGCTGAAGTCCAGTGGCACAATCTCAGCTTATTGCAACCTCCACCTCCTGGGTTCAAGTGATTCTCCTGCCTCAGCCTCCCGAGTAGCTGGGACTACAGGCAAGTGCCACTACACTCGGCTAATTTTTGTATTTTTGGTAGAGATGGGGTTTCACCATGTTGGCCAGGCTGGTCTCAAACTCCTGACTTCAAGGGATCCACCTACCTTGGCCTCCCAAAGTGCTGGGATTACAGGCATGAGCCACCGCGCCCGGCCTAAAAAATGTGTTTTTCAGAATTAGCACACCTTTGGGTTGTGACTTAAAATGCCAGTGTGATTATTCCAAGTGGTGATATTTCAGGAGAAACTACACAGATAGCATCTGATAAGGAGGGAAGGGCTCATAGGGTCCACATAGGAGGTGAGGGCATCATGGTGCATTTATCTTTTCCTGGTGGGAATCTGATCTTCTCCCATTGAATTAGCTCCTAAACCAGGTGTGGAACTCTGAACGGAAGACATGAAGACCCAATAAAGTACACCAGGAAGTGTCGCAATGAGAAATGAAGAGGACTGTGTGACATGCCATGGACCAGAGCACGCAGGTGTGCAGAGGTGTGGACCCAAGACTGCCGTGTGGGAGGGAGCCTCATGTCTAAGGATGGGAAAAGAAGCGGATCCAACCAAGGAAAGTCAACATTAATGGAGAAGAAAGGTGTCACATTTTAATGGTTCTCCATGGATTACCCCAGAAAATGTCCCTGCACTCAAACATTGGTTCCTTCCTCTAGAAACGACCAGCAGACAGTCCAGATAGCATTGGCCCTAGATTTTCTTCCAGAACCTCCTGGGATCATCAGATCTGTTCCTGAGGCTTCACGACTCCGAAAGGTCCATTATCCTCTCTGTTGTTCACCTCCCGGCTGCATCTTGGGAAGCTTCTCCAGCTATGCCGAGCCTCAAATAACAGAATCCCGAGGACCACCAGGACCAAGCCGGCCACACCCATGCGGATGAGATTCTCCACTGTGCAATCCTGGGGGTGCGAGGCTGGGGATGGTGGGCAAAGAAGTCACAGAGGTCAAGGTGGATCAGAATCAGCCTAGGATCCCTGGATGTCCACCCAGGTCACCCACCTCCCCTTCACAGGACCCAATCCTCTGTGCCAGCCCCATAACTGAGAGCATCTCCTCACACATCAGTCTCAGAGTCAGACTCGTTTTGTGATGGGCTGAGCGTATCAGCAGCTCCTGAGAACCAAAACAGAGGGAAAGAGGCTTAAGCTGAGCCTTTGAGCTCAGAGAGGACAGGGTCAGGGCCCTCACCTGAGACCACGAGCTCCAGGGGGTCACTGGGGGGAGACAGCAGATGGGGGTTGGAGCTGCGTGAGCCGTAGCACCTGTAGGTTCCCGCGTGGGCTGACGTCACAGGACTCATGGGGAATTCAGCCTGGTACATAGGAGCTTCGTGCTTTGATCTCAGATGCAGCGGGGGATGCGCTGCCCCCTCCTTGGTCAGAAGGAAAGTGTCCATCCACTCTTGTGATTGACACAGCAGGGTCACCTTCTCTCCTGAGACCACCGTGGGCCACAACTGCACCGAGAGGGAGGGTCTGGCACGGATCTGTCCTGGAGAGAAGACAGATGGATGAGGGGCTGCCCCACCTTGTTCTGAGCTGAGACCTCCCCAGGCCTCTCTCTGGGACCCTCAGTCTCTGTCTCTGTTTTTTCTGAGTGTCTCCCTCCCCCCCATCCCCTCTCTCTATCTATCTCTCCTTCCCCTCCATTCCGGCCATCACCACCTGGGCTCCCCCAGCAGGGCCTGTGCAGAGCCTGGATCCCTGATTGAACCCGCTGGGCTCCTCACCTGCTATCAGGATGTCCAGGGGGTCACTGGGGGCCGACCACTCGGAGGAGAGGTTGTGTGCACCGTAGCATCTGTACTGGCCCCCATGGGAGCCCCTCACAGGGCCCAGGGTGAAGTTGGCCTGGGAGAGCCCGGCCTGGGACTGCTGACCAGGGCGCTGGAGAAAGGTACGTTGCCCCGCCTTGTGCAGAGTGAATCTGTCATAGTCCACATCAGAGCGACACTGGAGGGTCAGATTCTCTCCAGGGGCCACAACAGGGCCCTGCAGCATCAGGAGGGAGGGCTTCCTAGACACGCCTGGAGGGAAAGAGGAGCCGGGACTCAGAGGGCTGGTTCTTCCCACGCCTGTTCCTTCTCCCGTCCTGGCCCTGCAGGTCTCACTGTCTCTCACTCTGAGTCTCTGATCCCAGGGCCTCCTTCTCACCCGGGGCTGTCTTGGAGTCATTTCCGAGGAGTGGGGTCTCCCTAGCCCTGGCCCCTGTGCCTGATCCTTCCTCCTCTCCCTGAGAGCCGGGACCTCACAGCAAACACACCGGTGCCTTCCTGAGTCCTCCCCTTCCAGGTGAGGGTGGCCGAGGCCTCCTCCTCCCATGTCAGAGCCTCCCCATGGGGTCTCCCTCACGCCTGCAGCCCGTCCGTCCACACATCACTCTGGGTCCTTTCCAGAGTCAGTCACCAGCCAGACTCCCCAAGCCTGTCAGCTGCCCCGAAAGTGGATTAGAGAAGGCCGTGGTCCCTCACCTGAGGCCAGAATCTCCAGGGGGTCACTGCGGTGGGACCACACCTGGGAGGTGTTGCTGTAGTATCCATAGCATCTGAACGTCCACCTGTGGCTGGTGGTCACGGGGCCCACAGGGAACAGGGCCTGGTACCACCCACTGTGGAGCTGCTGTGAGTCCAGGGTCTGGGGGAGCCTGTGTTCTCCTTCCTCAATCAGAACAAAATGCTGATATCCCCGCTGTGAGCCACATCGGAGGGTCACGTTCCCTCCTGAGGCCACCACAGGGCTGGGCAGGGCTGAGAGGGTGGGTTTGCTGTAGGCTCCTAGGAGAGAAGGAGGCACCGTGTTTAATGGGCTCCCACCTCCCACATCATCCCCAGGGCTGGGCTGTGAGAGGGAGACGCCCCTGAGAGCCGACCCCCTTCCTGAGGGCAGAGCCTGGGGCTGGGACCCCTGAGTGTCCTCTCACCTGTCACCACCAGCTCCAGGGGGTCGCTGGGCTCTGACCAGCCTGTAGGGCTGTAATAGTAACAGTGAAATCTCCCTGCATGGTGCTCTGTCATGTATGGGATGGAGTATCTGGCCTTGTTCTTGGGATCCAGTGGGTTCTGTGTGTCCCAGGGCTCTGTGCCTCCCTCTTTATACAGACGGTACTCCTGGGCCTCCAGGGTCCCCCGACACCAGATGGTCACGGGGTTCCCCCGGATGATCACAGAGCCAGGCTCAGCCCAGAGGGTGGGTTTGGGGAGGGGCCCTGGAAGGAAATCAAAGCCTGGATCCCAGGACCTTCCCCACCCGTCAGGTCATCCCAGCTCCCTGCCCAGATCTGCTGTCTCCATCCCCAGCTGTCCAGGGTGAGGAGGAGGGACTTGGGAGAGCTGGGGACAGACTCACCTGCCTGCACGTGGGTCCTGGGGCCCAGACTCAGCCCTGGAAGAGAGTTCTCTGTGAGAGATTTGCCCCTGAAGCCCGAGCAGGTCCTCCCCTGCCTGGGAGCTGCCTAAAGCCCTGGGATCTCTTGATAGGCCAGGGCCTGTGGGATTTCCTCTCTCCTCTTCAGATCTCACCAAAGCAGAGCAAGGCTGTGAGGGTGGGCGTCATGGCGTCTCCTCTGTCTCCTTTCAGCTTTGCAAATGGATGAGACCTCGGTGCTGGCAGGACAGAGAGACACACAGGGTGTGGCCCCTCAGAGGCTGGGTCCTTCTTATCGGGGGATTGTCTCATCCTCAGCCCACAGGAACAGAAACTGCCCTCCCCGGGAGCCTGGCTCTCATTTCCCCAGGGCTGAGGTGGGGGCGGGCACCAGGCTCTCTGCAGACATTTCAGAGAGAAATGGGGTCTCCCCGTCCCTGGCCCACTGTCTGCCTGATTTATCTTTATCTCACTGAGGGCCGGGACACAGCAGCAAATAGACCCAGTGACTTCCTGAGTCCCAGCCCCTTTCAGGCGAGGCCGTGGGCTCCTCTCTTCCCTCTCAGAGCCTCTCCATGGGGTCTCCCTCCTCTTCAGCCCGTCCATGGGCTCCGGCGTCGCGGGGTCCTTACCATGGCAGTGCATCTCCAGCCCCTAAATACTTCCAAGTCCATACTGTTTACCCATGCTGGCAAGCTTCCTGTGCTGTGTTTCAAGGCACCAAAATGTCTCCTGTGCATTTCTGTCCCTGTGTTCTCCATGTCCACTTTCTTTTCCTTCATTTCATCCACTTCCTTTCTACCAAACTTCCCTTCTCTCTTTTTTTTCCTTCCCTCCTTTCTTCCCTCCTTCCCTCCTTCCTTCCCTCCTTCCTTCCTTCCCTCCTTCCTTCCTTCTTTCCCTCCCTTCCTTCCCTCCTTCCCTCCTTCCTTCCTTCCCTCCTTCCTTCTTCCCTCCTTCCTTCCTTCTTTCCCTCCTTCCTTCCCTCCCTCCTTCCTTCCTTCTTTCCCTCCTTCCTTCCCTCCTTCCTCCTTCCTTCCTTCCTCCTTCCTTCCTTCCCTCCTTCCTTCCTTCTTTTCCTCCTTCCTTCCCTCCTCCTTCCTTCCATTCCTTCCCTTCCTTCCTTCCTTCCATTCCATTCCTTCCTTCCTTCCTTCCATTCCTTCCTTCCTTCCATTCTTCCTTCCATTCCTTCCTTCCATTCCATTCCATTCCATTCCATTCCATTCCTTCCTTCCTTCCATTCCATTCCATTCCTTCCATTCCATTCCATTCCATTCCATTCCTCCATTCTTCCTTCCATTCCATTCCATTCCATTCCATCATTCCATTCATTCATTCCATTCCATCATTCCATCATTCATTCCATCATCATTCATTCAACCATCATTCCATCCATTCATCATTCATTCCTCATTCATTTCATTTTCCATCATTCATTCCATCATTCATTCATTCATCATTTCATTCATTCATTCCATTCCATCCTTCCTTCCTTCCTTCCATTCCTTCCATTCCATTCCATTCCTTCCTTCCATTATTCCTTCCATTCCTTCCTTCCTTCCTTCCTTCCTTCCTTCCTTCCTTCCATTCCATCCTTCCTTCATTCCTTCTTCCTTCCTTCATTCCATTCATTCCATTCCATTATTCCTTCCATTCCCTTCCATTCCATTCCTTCCTTCCATTCCATTCCATTCCATTCCATTCCATTCCATTCATTCCATTCCATTCCTTCCATTATTCCATTCCTTCCATTCATTCCCTTCCTTCCATTCCATTCCATCCATTCCATTCCATTCCATTCCATTCATTCATTCCATCATTCCATTCATTTCCATTCCATCATTCATTCCATCATTTTCCATCATTCATTCATTCCCATCATTCATCATTCATTCATTCATCATTCCATCATTCACTTCCTTCCCTCCTTCTTCCTTCTTCCTCTTCCTCTCTCCCTCCCTCTCTCCCTCCCCCCTCCTCCCTCCTTCCCTCCTTCTTTCCTTCCTTTCTTTTTGCAGCAGCCTCCACCCCCACCCATCCCTGAGAACAAACCTCTAAGTCATTCCTGCCTCCTCAGTGCCCCTCACTTCCTGGGCCATCCTCTGTGCCTTAATCCACGTTTGAGGTTTTTGGAGCAATTACATTAGGTTTAAGCTCTGATTTTGGACGCTGGGTTGGGAGATGACTTTTATTTAGTTCCTGATTATCATCCCCTGCCTGTGTGACCTTGGGCAGTAATATCCCATCCTTGAGCCTCAGTTTCCTCGTTTGGAGCCTGTTGTCATGAACCCCACTCATCACAGTGGCCGTGGAGGGCAGCGGTGCCCAGGACAAGGGAGGGGCTCAGTCTCAGCCATGGTGAATTTCCAGACGAGTTAAGACAGGAGGGTTAGGATGGGAGAGGATCCTGATGTTGGGCTCCACCGTGGAGCATTGATGCTGCCATCAAGAGCCCACATTGGCTTTGAACACCGAGAAATCTACGTACGATATTTCCGAATCATGTAGTCACGGTCTTACGTAGAAAAAGTTAAATAACAAATTCCTGAAATAGACAGGGTGCCATAAGACAGATCATAGACCAGAGCTGAGGGACCACTGATGCCTGGGACCACCCAGGGCTCATTAGCGGGGGAGATTTCCACCTCTGTGTGGCACAGAAGAGGAACCCCAGGTCCTCACAGACACGAAGGAGTCAGGGCTCTGGGTGAGGCTGGAAACTGTGGTTCCTCCTCCCCTGTGTGCGTGGACAGGTGCTGGAATATCTCTGCTCATTGACCTGGGTCCAGGGTCCACACTGGATCATCTCCCTTGTTTGTGTGAAACAGATTCACTGTAACATGGTCAGATGTGGGCGTCTGTCCCACGTGTGAGTGTGAGGTTCACACTAGACCCTCCCGTGCTGGGCAAGACCCTAAGCAGATGACATATTTGGAGAAGTAGAGGTCATGCAGCAGGGACAGCTGGAACAATCCCCTCTTTTTCAGTCTGACTCCCAGGAGAGCACTAAGAACTACTTTGCATGGACAGTTAGGTGTGTAAGAAATGAACCATTCGACAAACACAGACAGCAAAGAGTAACCCCCGTAATGATGAGAAGCACCACCAACGGCAACCTATTGGCTCATTAAGGTTTATTATGTATTTTCAGATAGCTAGAAAAGAGGATTTTGAATGTTTTCAGCACAAAGAAACGATAAATGTTTGAAATGGCGGATATGTTAATTACCCTTATATAACCATTACATTATATACATGTGTTGCAATATCAACTCTATACCCTACAAATATATACGATTATTGTGTGTCAATTAAAAGTTATAATAAAAAGACACACTTCATCCCAGCACTCTGGGAGGCCAAGGCAAGCGGATCACTTGAGCCCAGGAGTTCTAGCTATTTGAAAATATACAATAAACTCAAAACCACGATGAGATACCATTTCATGCCAGTTAGAATGACCATCATTAAAAAGTCAGGAAACAACAGGTGCTGGAGAGGATGTGGAGAAATAGGAACAGTTTTACACTGTTAGTGGGAGTCTAAATTAGTTCAACCATTGTGGAAGACAGTGTGGCGATTCCTTAACGATCTAGAACTAGAAATAGCATTTGACCCAGCCATCCCATTACTGAGTATATACCCAACAGATTATAAATCATGCTACTATAAAGACACATGCACACATACATTTACTGTGGCACTATTCACAATAGCAAAGACTTGGAACCAACCCAAATGTCCATCAATGACAGACTGGATTAGGAAAATATGGCACATACACACCATGGAATACTACGCAGTCATAAAAAAGGATAAGTTTACGTCCTTTGCAGGGACATGGATGAAGTTGGAAACCATAATTCTCAGCAAACTATCACAAGGACAGAAAACCAAACACTGCATGTTCTCACTAATATGTGGGAGGTGAATCATGAGAACACTTGGACACAGGGTGGGGAACATCACACACCGGGGCCTGTCGGGGGTGGGGGGCTGGGGGAGAGATAGCATTAGGAGAAATACCTAATGTAAATCACGAGTTGATGGGTGCAGCAAACCAACATGGCACATGCATACCTATGTCACAAACCTGCACGTTCTACACATGTACCCTAGAACTTAAAGTCTAATAAAAAATAAAATTTAAAAAAGAAAATATACAATAAACTATTATAGTCACCTTACAGTGCTATAGGATACAAGAACTTATTTCCTCCATCTAGCTGTAACTCTGTATCCTTTAACCAGCCTTTCCCTCCCCCTCTCCCCACCGTTCCCAGCCTCTAGTTACCACAACTCTGCTCTCTGCTTCTGAGATCGACTGTTTTAACTCCCCCAGATGAGTAAGAACATGCTACCTTTGTCTTTCTATGCTTGGCTTGTCTCACTTAATAGAATGGTCCTCCAGGCTCATCCACGTTGCCACAAAGGACAGGATTTCATTCTTTTAAATGACTGGATAATATTCCATTGTGTAGATGTCCCACATTTTCCTTGTCCACTCATCTGTACATGGACACTTAGGTTGTTTCCAAATCTTGGTTATTGTGAATAGTGCTGCAATAAACACAGGGGTGAAGCTATCCTTTCAATATACTGACTTCCTTTCCTTTTGCTCTATACCCAGAACTGGGATGGCTGGGTCGTAGGGTGGTTCTCTTTTTAGTTTTATGAGGAACCTACGTACTGTTTCCTGTAATGACCACACTCCTTCTCGTTCCCTTCAACGGTGCACGAGAGTCCCCTTTTCTCTGCGTCCTAGCCACCACTGGTTATTTTTTGTCTTTTTGATAACGGCCATTCTAAGCGGTGATAAGGAAGTGCTGGGAAGGGAAGGGTGGAGTCCCTTTAAATCATACAGAAGGGGGAAGGGAAGTGCTGGTCAGAGGAGGGAGTGGTCCCTGACTAAGGCTCCACCCTCACAGACCTAGGTGAGGACGGGCATTTCCTGCCCAAATGTTGCATTTCCCAAGACCACACTGGGCTGCCACGCCCCCATCCTGTGCCTAGAAAACCCCCAAGACCCTACCATGCAGACACACAGATGGCTTCGCGCGATTGTGCCGGATGCACCGGTGGAGGAACACGTGGGTGGCTGGACGTGGAGAGGAAGGTGCTGGCAGGCGGCCACCGTCAGACCACTGATAACAGAATGGTAGGAGGTTAGCCAGAACAGTGGGAGGAGAAACCAGGGTGGTGGGAGGAGCCAGGGCGGTTGGAGGAACCAGGGCAGTGGGAGACGGTGGGAGGGCGGTGGGGAGGAGGGCAGTGGGAGGAGACCCAGGGCAGTGGGAGGGGAGCCAGGGCAGTGGGAGGGGAGCCTGGGCAGTGGGAGGAGAGCCAGGGCAGTGGGAGGGGAACCTGGGCTGCTGAACAGCCTGACTCCAGGGAAAACCATCTCCCTTCTGGCTCCCCCATCTGCTGAGACCTTCTACCGCTCAGGAAAACCTTGCACTCATTCTCCGAGCCCACATGTGATCTGATTCTGGTACACCAAGGCAAGCAGCCTGGGATACAGAAAGCTCTCTGTGCTTGCGATAAGGTGGGGGGTCTGACTGAGCCGATTAACACAAGCCGTCTGCGGACGGCTGAACTAAAAGAGCACATGGTAACACTCGCCCACTGGGGCTTCAGGAGCTGCAAACACTCAGCCCTAGACACTGCCGTGGGGTCAGAGTCTCACAGCCTGCCCTTCTGTGCGCTCCCCTGGAGCTTTGAGCAGCAGGGTACTGAAGGAGCCAGTTACACTCCCATTGCATGCCCTATGAGGGGGACAAGGGACACAAGTTAAACCAGATGAGAGGCTCTGGCCCCCTAGTCGTTCGCAGGGCAATTTTCTGACCTAATCTGAGTAGGGAAACACTTCTGACCCTATAAGTGGGGTGGAGACACCAACGCGTCCCAGCCCATGGTTGACTTGGGGCTTTCTTGATGTGGGTAAGTGTGTGCTCAAGTGCACGTGCCTCTGTGAGTGTGTGCAAATGTAAGCATGTGTGAGTGTGTGTATGCGTGTAGATTACTGTGTGCATGTGTGTGCATGTGTTTGTAGGTGTGATAAGTGGAGTCAGCTCTCTGCCTTCACCCAGCCACACTTTTCCCAGTCATCTCCCTCATTTATCTCAGACACACACACTCCTTCAGAAAACACTGGCACCTGTCGGGAAGCTGCTCTGCCACCCAGGCCATGGAGTCCAGCGGATCTGATGGTGCTTAAAGTGTCGACAGCAGTTAGAGATCCTGTATGGTCCCTTTGGCAGAAACCTATAGGTGGATTGCAGCAGAGGCCCTTAGGATTTTGTAGCAAACCTCTATCATTCTTCAGAGATAACTAGTCTCTTTGGAAAAGCAGCTTTTCATCTGTTACTGAGCCTTGGTAGAGAGTGAACGCTTAAGCATGGGTCACCAAGTTACCATGCAACAAGAAATGGGTGTTAACTGACCCACCAAACCATGAACTTGGATGTGCACAGTGACACTCAATTATCAGCTGTATCAGGTACTGTGAGAGCTTACCTGACTTTTGATTCTTATGAGGGTGCTTTATTCATGTAGATAGCTGCTACACTGCTGTCTGTGTATGTGTGTGGTGGGGTGGGGAATAAAAACATTCTTTTTTATGTATTCATTTATTTTTTGAGACAGGGTCTCGTTCTGTCACCCGGGTTGGAGTGCAGTGGCATGATCTCAGCTCACTGCAAGCTCCACCTCCCAGGTTCAAGTGATTCTCCCTCCTCAGCCTCCTAAGGCATGCACCACTATGCCTGGCTAATTTTTTGTATTTTTAGTAGAGATGGGGTTTCCCCATGTTGACCAGGCTGGTCTTGAAGTACTAGCCTTAAGTGCTCCGCCCACCTCAGCCTTCCAAAGGGTTGAGATTACAGGCATAAGCCACCTGTTACATTTCTACCCCACCTGTTGTTTAACCATTCATGCCTCCATGGATATTTGGGCAGTTTCCACTTTTAATTATTGTAAATAATGATGATATGAACATGTGTCTGTGAATATCACTTCAAGTCCATGCTTTGATTTCCCTTTTATACATACCCGGAAATTAAATCGAAGATCATATGGTAATTCTATGCTTCAATTTTTCAGAAGCCATTATACATTTGGGCAATTATTTACAGCCTGTTCATTGTTTGGTAGTTTAATAAGCAATATGGGCCGGGCACAGTGGCTCATGCCTATAATCCCAGCACTTTGGGAGGCCGAGGCAGGTGGATCTCCTGAGGTCAGGAGTTCAAGACCAGCCTGGCCAACATGGTGAAACCCCATCTCTACTAAAAATACAAAAATTAGCCAGGCATGGTGGTGTGCACCTGTAATCCCAGCTACTCGGGAGGCTGAGGCAGGAGAATCGCTTGAACCCAGCAGTCAGAAGTTGCAGTGAGCTGAGATCACGCCATTGCACTCCAGCCTGGGCAACAAGAGAGAGACTTACGTCTCAAAAAAAAAGCAATATGAAGCCACTGTTATTATTATTATTTTTATTAAGTAATAAATCCCAAAGTCCTGTCATGCTGACTGGCATAATGCAAGAGGTTACATATATTGAGAGAGAAAGTGATTAAATAAATGATGCAATGTTCTAGAGGAAACTTAGAGCCCAGATAGCATATCTGGAGCCTTTGTCTTCCTCGTCCAGTAGGCAAAGCAGAACTGTGAGACTCGAGTGTCCGTAACAATGAACACAAAGGGGCTGAATGTTGGGAATCCTCCAGATAGCAGGAAAGAGATGCTCCTTAGCCAATGGCTTGGGTTCTGAATCTGGGTTATCAAATATGGTAAAATAGAAGTGAGAGCATGAAAGGAGACAAACATACTCACCCAGATCAGAATAATGTCTGTGGCTCTAGTTTCTTGAGAAGTTCTGGGAAAGAGGCTGTGGCTGCGAATATGTTGGACTCTGCTTATACTGATACAGAGCAAAAATCACAGAGCAGCTGGTCCAGATCATGAAGGCCAAAGAAATACCATCCATGAAAGAGAAAATGACTGCAATTCCTGAGAATATAAATGTCCTTGAAGTGGGTGTGAAACAGTAGCTTTATATATTTTTCATACTTATGTTTTTGCTATTTGTTGGGACAGTTACATACTTTGCCATATTGATATTTAACACGAGATGCAAGATCCAGCAGATAAAACAGCTGAAAAGAATAAACTCTGGGGATCCAATTTGGAGTTCCACTTTCCCAGAGACACTGGGATGAAGCTTCATGGTCTGGAAGCCACTGAGGAGGCAGGTGGTGCTGAGGGAAACCCCTCTGGCCTCTCTGTGTAGATAGAAAGCAAGTTTACATCCAGCCTCATCCAGGAAGGATGAGGGAGAGTGGCTCTTGTGGTCGCTGTCCACAGAACTGACTGGGATGTTGCCTTGAATCTAGTTTCAGCACCATGGTCAGAGTCCAGGAGGCAACACGGCTTCCCACTGTTTTCTGGTGTTAGCTGATACATTTGTATAAGCTGGGCCCCCTTTTAGAGACTCCTAAATAGAGATTCCCCAAAGGAGTCTAATAAATATTTAGCGAATGCATCAGAATAAATTGGAAAAAGACACATCCACTCCATGAATTCTGAATAGGAAAGGAATTCAGAAGCTTAAGATATTGGCCGCTCACCCAGCAGGACAGCCACTAGCATGGCCCAGGGTGGCATCTAAAGTTGGTTCTTCCTCATCCACCTCAGGTCATCTCTTTCCAGATCAGGTTCAGAAAGCCAGTTTATAGGGTATTGACTAACAAGCAACAGGCTTGGGGCCAGACATGGTGGTTCACGCCTGTAATCCCAGCACTCTGGGAGGCCGAGGCGGGAGGATCATGAGGTCAAGAGATCAAGACCATCCTGGCTAATACGGTGAAACCCCGTCTCCACTAAATATAAAAAATAAAAAATAATTAGCCAGGCGTGGTGACGGGTGCCTGTAGTCCCAGCTACTTGGGAGGCTGAGGCAGGAGAATGCCGTGAACCCGGGAGACAGAGCTTGTAGTGAGCTGAGATCACGCCACTGTACTTTACATAAGATAAACATAGACATAATTGGGCGGGGAACGATCCGATATGCATTTGAGTCTGATGAGCCAGGGAGACTGTACCTGGAAAGATAAGTTGTCAATATACATTGCCATGGTGAAATTTTAACAGCTCACTAGGAATCTTCTTGTGGGCAAAATGTGGGGGAGGCATGTAGCTTTTCACTTTGTAGCCATCTTATTTAGGAACCAAAATGGGGAGGCAGGTTTGTGTGACGCAGTTCCCAGCCTGACTTTCCCCCTTAGCTAAATGAGTTTGGGGTCCCCAGATTTAATTTTCTTTCACAATATCTACTAATTTCCTTTCACAATATCTACTCTCAGTCATTTTTTTAAATTGTGGTAAGAAGAGTTGGTTATCTTACCAATTTTTAACTTCATGATGCAGTATTGTTAACTAAAGATAAAATGTTGTAGGGTACATTGATAAACTTTACTCGTCTTCTAGAACCCAAACTTTTAGTCATATACCTAGAAGTGGAATTTCTAGATCATATAGTAATTCTAGATTTATCTTTTACTTTATTTTATATTCAAAAGGTACCTGTGTTTGGTAAATATATACATATATATATAAAATATATAATACATATATATACATATATTTTTTTCTCTCTCTTTTTTGAGATGGAGTTTCACTCTTGTTGCCCAGGCTGGAGTGCAATGGTGCGATCTTGGCTCACCGCAACCTCCACCTCCTGGGTTCAAGTGATTCTCCTGCCTCAGCCTCCCAAGTAGCTGGGATTACAGGCATGAGCCACCATGCCCGGCTAATTTTCTATTTTTAGTAGAGATGGGGTTTCTCCACGTTGGTCAGGCTGGTCTCGAACTCCTGACCTCAGGCGATCCGCCTGCCTTGGCCTCCCAAAGTGCTGGGGATTACAGGCGTGAACCACCGCGCCCAGTGCTAATATATTTTTCTAACCTCTTGCCCTCTTCCCACCCTTCCCCCCTTTTGAATTTCCCTGTGTTTATCTCCATCTTTATGTCCATGAGTGCCCATTGCTTCGCTCCCTCTTATAAGTGAGATTATGCATTATTTGGTTTTCTGATTCTGAGTTACTTCATGTAAGATCATGGCCTCCAGCTCCATCCATGTTCCTGCAAAGGACATGATTTCACTATTTTTTATGGCTGTGTCGTTTTCTGAGTTATATATTTACCACTTTTACTTTATCCAGTCCACGATGGATGGGCATCCAGGATGGTTCCATGACTTTGCTATTGTGAATAGCACCGCAGTGAACATATGAGTGCGTGTGTCTTTTTAAATATAATGATTTCTTTTACAGTAGTGTGATTGCTGGGTCAAACGGTAGTTCTGTGTTTAGTTCTTTGCGAAACCTCCATGCTGTTTTCCATAGAAGTTGAGCTAATTTACCACCAACAGCATATAAGCCTTCCTAGATCCATCTTTTAAGGAACTGCCAAGCCGCTTTTCTTTTCTTTTTTCTTTTTTTGAGATGGAGTCTGGCTCTGTCACCCAGGCTGGAGGGCAGTGGTGTGATCTCGGCTCACTGCAGTCTCTGCTTCCGGTTTCAAGTGATTCTCCTGCCTCAGCCTCCTGACTAGCTGGGATTACAGGCACCCACCAACACACTCGGCTAATTTTTGTACTTTTGCTAAGAGAAGGGATTTTGCCATTTTGGCAAGGCCAGTCTCGAACTCCTGACCTCAGGCGATCCTCCCGCCTTGGTCTCCCAAAGTGCTGGGATTACAAGCGTGAGCCACCGTGCCCGGCCTCCAAACCACTTTTCACAGTCACCGAAAAATTTCACAATCATGCCAACAGTGTATGAAGGTTCTCTCTTCCACACACCCTTCCTGACATTTGCTATTTTTAAGAATATGGCCAATCCAGTGTTTGAAGTAGCATCTCATTGTGGGCTTATATGAGTTTTTATAATAAGTAATGGTTTGGGCATCTTTTTACGTGCCCACAATTATTCCTATATCTTGGGAGGATGTCGATACGGGGGTCCAAAATTTCAGTTTGACAGAATAACTTCCAGATCTATGGTACAGCATGGTGACGATAGTTAATAACGATATATTCCATTCTTGAAAATCAATGTGAGAGTATGTTTAAGTGTTCTCCTCACAAGGAATGATAAGTATGTGAAGTAATGTGTATGTTTACTAGATCCATTTTAGCCAACCCACAAATAGGAATGTTGCAATAGCACATGTTGTATACAGTAAAAACATACAATTTAGGGAAACATTTAAGAAGCTGTGTTACTAACATGAAATTCTGCGTTCACACATGACTCATGCCAGCTTCAACAGACACGGGTTGGAGGTTTCTTACCTGAGACCGTGAGCTTCAGGGATACGGCTTTGGTGACTAGGTTTTTGGTCTCATGCTGGTTTAGATTAAACAATGAGGACACACGTGGAGTGGTTTTAAGGAGAGAAAAGTTTAATAGGCAAGAGAGAAGAAAGAAAGAAGAGCCAGTCCCCAAGGGAGGGGAGTTTGGAACAAAGAGGAACCCGCTGTGTGGTGGAAAAGTGGTTGGTTACATTGGGAGGCTGGAGGAGGCAGTGTCTGGTTTGCACAGGGCCCAGGGGATTGGTTAGACCAGGTGTGTCATTTGCATAGCCCTGGAAAGACCTGTTCCTCCCACCTTAGCCCTTTAATATGCAAATGTGGACCACCAAGATGTTTTGTGTTATTTGGAGGTGGCCATGGCACTTGGCATAGGTGGTGACAAGGAGAAGATGGCGGATATCGCCATATTGCATGAACCCGTGTTTTAATGGCCAGTTTTTGCATATAAAGCTTGCCGACCAGACCCCTTAAGACAGCTTCTGTGTTGGAAAAGAGATGGGTCAAGGGTTGTTTCTTATTACAGGAAAATGTCCACCAAGAACCTTTACCCTTACTATCTGCTTCAAATAATTTCTTAATAACTCCTGTATTATTCCTCCTCTTAAAGAGAGGCAAAGCTAACTGCTATTAGTGGGTGTTGGATCACGATTCTTTCTAGCTACTTCTTGCTGTAAAGGGGTCTTGCGTGGGGGAACAGCAGTTGGGCCTTTTCCTGAGGTTGATTTAAGGTTTCTCAGAAGAATGGCATGTCCATGTGTGACTTTGCTTGCAACACCGTTTGGAGTTTAATTACTTTTAGGCAAAAAGAGATACATTTTACAAGAAGGTTTAAAATATAGGGTTAGAATATGAGTATTAAGATTACCATCATTGGGGCTGAGTGCAGTGGCTCACACCTGTAATCTCACCACTGTGGGAGGCCGAGGCGGGCAGATCACCTGAGGTCAGGAGTTTGAGACCAGCCTGGCCAACATGGCGAAACCCCGTCTCTACGAAAAACACAAAAATTTTGTGAAAAACACAAAAAAAATGACGGTGAGTGCCTGTAATCCCAGCTACTCAGGAGGTTGAGGCAGGAGAATCACTTGAACCCGGGAGGTTACAGTGAGCTGAGATTGTGCCACTGCCGTCCAGCCTGGGCAACAGAGCAAGACTCCGTTTCAAAAAAAAGAAAAATACCATCGTTAGTGTGAGTCCTACAGACCCTAAGTGACAGTGGAATTTGACACCTGTTGGTTACATCAATGGATTGCAATACAGGTTTTCCTCCACTAGGTGTTGCTGTGCGTTACCAGAAACGTTACTGTAAAAGCAACTTTTTCCTAGAGAAAAGCATACATTTCCCCCTTAACGTGCCATTAGAGAATAACTTTAGGCCTAGGCCATTTTTACAACTTGCAATATGATTGGGAGAAATATATTATTGGGTGGTTAAAATAACTTCAGGGTTAATTTGGACTTTTTTTAAATATTAATTTTTTTTAATGACTTTCACAGACTCGCTTACAACATACTGAAACTTTTAGACTTGTCCTAAACTTTCTTCCTTTAAACAAGCAGTTATTTTCTTTTAGGACAAGTATTCACCATACAAAATCCTTTTTTATGTAAAATTTTTCTAACCTTCTTTTTATAGCTTAGAGTGGTTATATTACCAACCTTTGGTAAAAAGTTTTATTAAACTTAATGCTAGTAAAACTTGAATGCATGCTTTTTATATGTTACTGTTACTTCTGCTATAAGCAAAACAATCTTGATTACATTTTTCTGCAATTATTAATTTTGTTATAAGGATGGTAATCAGGCAAAACATTACTACAATTAGAATTTTACAACCAGAATTCTACATTGTGGGTGCCACAGTGTATAGTTTTGTTGCAAATAGTAGCATGACTACACCAATTTTCACAAGAGTGTTTTTTTTTTAAATTTAATTTTATTACTTTTATTTATTTTTTGGAGACAGAGTCTCACTCTCTTGCCCAGGCTGGAGTACAATGGTGGGGTCTTGGTTCACGGCAACCTCCACCTCCCGGGTTCAAGCAATTCTCTGCCTCAGCCTCCCGAGTAGCTGGGATTACAGGCGCCTGCCACCATGCCTGGCTAATTTTTATATATTTAATAGAGACAGGGTTTCACCATCTTCTCCAGGGTGTTCTTGAACTCCTGACTTCATGATTCACCCGCCTTGGCCTCCCAAAGTGCTGGGATTACAGGCGTGAGCCACCGTGCCTGGCCAAGAATTTTTGTTTAAAACTTTAGTTGCCAAGATATAACATTTCCCTTTGGGGATTTACAAAGTTACAAATGTGATTCCATGAACACTTAAATTTCCCTGCAAATGTGCGTTAGAAAGTTGTTTTGATATTTGGCCGTGAACTTTGTGAGGAAAGGTTAGAAATAATAAAAAGTATTTGGTGAGGTAGGAGTGGGATTCAGTAAGATGTGTAGCCCTTACTCAGTTACTTCTTTTTTTATGATTTTTAGCTTAAGATTTTCTTTTTTTTTTTTTTTACATTTATTTTTTTTTTTTTTTTTTTTTTTTGGACGTTGCCTTTTTAGCTTTTTAGGTTTTGACTTAAGTGTGACGCATTTAGAAGTTGATTCCTGTAACTTTTAGTGCCGAGGGAGTTGAAAGAAGAACAGTGTAGGGCCCTTTTTAGCTTGGTTTAGGGAAGGAGACAGAGAAGAGAGTTTTTACTAATACTAAATTTCCTGTGTTAAATAAAGGTGGTTTTATTTCCTGGGGCTGGGCTTCTGCTAGTTGTGTTCATTTTTGTTGGAAGTGAACTAGCGAGGTTACATGTTAACCATTTCAGAGGTTTCCTGTCTGAAAACAATGTTTGAGCACATTGGTAAGTCTTATCTTTTCCTAAGTGAAAAGCTTTGTGAAGGATTTTAAGGACTTTCTCTTGCCTGGAGACTGACCAACAGAGTTTGCCATCCTGACCGTAGCCATCCTGAGGGCTGAAAAGCATGCCTTTGAGAAGTGGCTTATTTTATTTTTTCAGGGAAATACTGAGTTTTAATTTCTCTTATGGAGCCTTTTTAGATTAGAAGGTGCTTGAAGTGCATTAATGCCTTGAAGCTTTTATGCCTTTGACTTAGCTGCCCGATTGGCTAATTTATTTCCTTCAGCTACCTTGTTTCCTTTTGATGTTCTTTAAAATGCATCCCTGCTATTTTTTTGTGGAAGAAAAACTGAGGATAATAACCTGCCAATTTTTTGGTGATATTTTTATAGGAGATTTATTAGCATAAGAAAATTTTTTTTGTTTTCAATGGCAGCATGAGCATGGAGAACCAAGAAAGCATACTTGGAGTGAGTGTAAATGCTAGCTACCTTTTCCTTGCTTAATTTAAGTGCTTTTGTAAGAGTTATTAGCTCAGCTAACTGAGTGCTTGTGCCTGGGGAGAGCGACTACTGCTTATTCTGTCTTATGTACTTTTTGCTTTACCAGCTGTTTACCAGCTAAGAGCTCCCCCTAGAGGACAGAGATTCTGCTACATTATGTGGGCTGTAAACAGTTAAATTATTTTTATTTTCTAGGGTTAACCTAGAGGTTTTCTGACTAGTAGAGCTATCAGGACAATGGCTTGAAAGTATTTTTTTTTTTTTTTAGACAGAGTTTCGTTCTTGTTGCCCAGGCTGGAGTGCAATAGAGCAATCTTGACTCACTGCAATCTCTGCCTCTTGGGTTCAAGCAATTCTCCTGCCTCAACCTCCCAAGTAGCTTGCATTACAAGCACTTGCCACCACACCTGGCTAAATTTTTGTATTTTTAGTAGAAATGGGGTTTCTTCATGTTGGTCAGGCTGGTCTCGAACTCCCGACCTCAGGTGATCCACCCACCTCAGTCTCCCAAAGCGCTGGGATTACAGGAGTGAGCCACCACACCTGACCAAAAGCATGTGTTAACTAAGGTTGAGAAAATATTGGATTATACTTTTTCCTGAGATGCCCCTTACAGTTGTGCTATGGGAAGAAGGGAGGCCTGGATTAGAGAAGAGAAAAGAGAGAGAGACTGGCTTTAGTGTTTAGAAGGAGGTCTACTTTCCTTCCTTTAATTTCCAGAATTATCCAGGGCTCTTGTGCTATAATGGCAGTTTGAGCCACTGGAGCCAAGGTTCAACACCGGGATCCATCAGTTTTGCTGGACCATCTGTGAGACTGGTTTTGAACTCAGTAACCTCCACCTCCAGGAGCAGTTCTGTTTCCAGTGGTTTTTGCTACAGGCAAGACAGGGTTGAGGTTGCTTCATTTTACTGACCGGACATTCCTTTTTAAAATACCCTGGCCTGCTACACCAAGAGCAACTAGAGGATGCACCTTGGTGATCCTGGACTTTGTGAGCTTTTGTTCACAAAGCAGTTCACTGCTGCTAGAACCTTTGTCCTTCTCCTGAGCTTTATTTCTTTCTTTTGGGACTCCTCCTGGTCCCTATTATAAAAGACCGAAGTGGCCACCTTCAGGAGGTTTTCTAAGATGCTATTTGGTCCTATAGCTTGCTTTTGTAGGTTTTTTTTTTTTTTTTTAAATATTGAGAGCTGTCTGTGTAATAAATTTGTCCTTCAGAATGAGCTGTTCCTTAACCAAATTAGGGAATAAAAGATATACTTTATTAGTGCCTCTTTTAGCATTTTAATAAAGGCTACAGGATTTTTATTTGGCTTTTGTTCCATTATAGACAGTTTAGAGTAATTGAGAGGTTTGGCCATGGTTTTCCATAGGCCTTTTAAAATGCATATTAAAAAGTGCTTTTTCTTCCATTCGTTTTCTGAGCTATGGGATTTTAGTTAAGGTTGTTTACCTGAACTGCTTCCCTCCCTGTTGGGAATGGTGTTTCTGCTATTTCTTTGCTTTCCCTATTTGTTTTATTTTCCTTTTGGTGTATTATAGGAGATATATTGCTTATTTTTAAAATTATTTGCTGCTTGCAGAGTTACCTGCATTTTAGCTGCTATTAGGGTTTGGTTTAGGAGCAACATAACGTTCCTTCATGTGAGGTTAAACACCTGAGTTAAATTTTAGAAAGCTTATATATACTTATCAGGGGTTTTAGAAAATTGACCTAAGTTTCCCTTTATTCATCTAAGGTTCTGTAATGGAAGGGAACTTGAGGGAGCCCCAAATAAGGGGGATCATTTGATGGTTCCCCTGAAAGTTGCTTTTCTAATTTTGGAGAACTATTTTCCCTGGGCTTGCCTAATATGATTGCTAAAAGAGCTGGGTTGATTTTACAACGCTTGCAAAGGTTTAGTAAAGTTGCCATGCCCTCGTGCATAAGAAAATGAGTCACTTCTTTTTAAAGTTTTGAGGTTAAAGACGTTCCACGGTTTAGAGTGCACTCCGGAGGGGTGCAAGCTGAGGATAATTTATTACCCATTTAGAAAAAGAATTGAGAATCAAAGTGTTCTTTTAGTTTCCTTCCTGTCTGTATGACCCAGAGTGGAGGAGAAGACAGGGAGTCTCCTCTGATTTTTCCCCTTCCTGGTTTCTGGATCCCAAAACCATGTTAAACGTGTCTGCATTTATGGTGCGGTTCTGCAAGCTATGGAACCGGATGAACCAAGTGGTGGGACTAATCACGCTTACCCATGCAACCTTAGCTTATTTGCTTTGTGTGACTTTCCTTTGACTTTGTAAACCTTTGTGATTTGCCTGGCTTCCCGAAAAATGGATTTCTGGAGAGATCGTGTTGCCTTTGGGCAAGACTCCTTTAACGGAGGCAAGGAGCTAGACTGCCTGTTATTACGGACCTTGCCAAAGCATTTAGCCTTAGAAAAATGGTTTTGGTTAACTTTTGAACTGAAAATTCCTTTGCTAATTAAGTATTGTCTTAATTGAAGACAGAATAGATGCCTTAAAAGAATGTAGGCACCGAATGGGTGGGGCAATATTGGGACTAAAATTTAGATGTGGAAGACATTTTACTCCTAACTGTTGAAAGCAGAGCTCTCCCATTTACAGAAATAGCTTAGAGCCTCGTTTTTAGTGGTGTGAAAGGAAGTTGCAGTGTAGAGCAAAGGACCAGCAATGTGTCTTATGAAGAGGATTTCTATTTCCACTAGGTACCACCTAGGAATACCATATCCTCACCTGAGAAACCATAGAGAGAGACATTTAATGAGTTACTGCCTGCTGCAATTTGCAATTTTTTTTTACCAGATCTATTTCCCTGAGCTGCAAAGATTCCTGCACACTAAACATAGAGAAAGAAACCATGGATAGAAAGAGAAAGTTTGGTGACAGGAGAGCTGGAAGAGAACCTTGAGAGTAAAGGACAGATTTAAGGCTGAGATTCACTCCATACTCACCAGTCTGATGAATGAATTCCCTTTCCTGGCCAACGCACCAAAATGATATGGCTTCAATGACTAGAGGAACACCAGGGTTTTTGGTCTCACACCAGTTTAGATAAAATGACACAGACACACGTGGAGTGGTTTCAAGGAGCAAAAGTTTAGTAGGCAAGAAAGAAGGAAGAAAGAAAACAGCTCCCCAAACAGAGAGAGAGGCAGGGGAGCTTGGAACAAAGAGGAACCCCGTGTTGGGTGGAAAAGGGGTTGCTTAGATTGGGATGCTGGAGAAGGCAGTGTCTGGTTTGCATAGGACCCAGGGGATTGGTTTGACGAGGTGTGTCATTTACGTAGCCCACAAAAATCCTGTCCCTCTCACCTTAGCCCTTTAATATGCAAATGTGGGTCACCATGATGTTTTGAACACGTGGTGTTATCTGGAGGTGGCCATCACACTTGGCACAGGTGGTGACAAAGAGAAGATGGTGGGAATCACCATATTGAGTGAACCCAGGTTTTAATGACTGGCATTTGCACATTAAAGCTTGCTGGCCAGGCCATTTAAGCTGTCTTTTCTGTTAGAAAAAAGGTGGTTCAGGGATTGTTTCTTATTACTGGAAAATTACCCTTACTATCTGTCTGGAATAATTTCTGAGTAACTCCGGTATTACCAGGAGGCCGCTGGGGGAACAACAGGTTGGGGTAAATGCTCTGTGAGGCATAGCACCTGTAGGTCCCCACATGGGCTGAGGTCACAGGACTCACGGAGAATTCAGCCTTTACCGCTGAGTGTGGTACTTTGATATTAGATACGAGGCTGGGGTCTTGCCAGCTGCATCCTCCTCAGATGGAAGGAAAGTGTCCATCCACCCACCTTTACATCTGACACAGCAGGGTCACGTTCTCCCCTGAGGCCATCGTGGGGCCTGGTTGCACCGAGAGGGAATGTCTGTCATGGATCTGTTCTGGAGATAAGAAGGATGGGTGAGGAGCCGCACCACCTTGTTCTGAGCTGAGACCTCCTCAGGCCTCTCTCTGGGACCCTCAGTCTCCCTGTCTCTGTTTTCTCTGAGTCCCCCTCTCCCTGCCCAATCCTTCCTCTCTGTCTCTGTCGCTCCCTCCCTTGGGACCCCCACCCCTCATCCCAGCCATCACCACCTGGGCTCCCCGGCAGGGCCTGTACAGAGCCTGGGTCCCTGACTGAACCCGCTGCGCTTCTCACCTGTGATCAGGATGTCCAGGGGGTCACTGGGGGCAGACCCCCTAGAGGAGAGGTTGTGTCCACTGAGCATCTGTACTGGTCTCCATGGGAGATGCTCACAGGGCCCAAGGGGAAGTCATCCTGGGAGAACTTCTGGCCAGAACTCTGGTGAAGGTGATGTATCTTTTTCTTGGACAGAGAGAATGTTTTGTAGCCAACATCAGAGCAACACAAGAGGGTCAAGCTCTCTCCATGGGCCATGACAGGGCCCTGTGGTCAAATGGGAGGGCTCCCTAGGCACACCTGGAGTGTGCGAGGAGCCGTGAGTCAGAGGGCTGGTTCCTTTCAAGCCCCTTCTTTCACCAGGTCGCCTCCAGGTATGGTCAGAATCCAGTGGGCTCCTGGAGCTTTTGGTCTCAGGTGATAAAGTCTGCTAAACCAGACTGGTAAACCTCCACCTGCGGCTAGATCGTGGGGTCCACCAGGATCAGGGCTTGGAACTGTCCATTGGACTGTGTTTTGGGGTCCAGGAGACAGAATAGCTTGTGTTCACCTTCCACAGTCAGAACGGACCTGTCAAATCCCAGCCGTGAAGGACATAATGGGGTCACCTTACCTCCCGAGGTCAGGACAGGGCTGGGCTGAGCTGAGAGGGCGGGTTTGCTCTAGAATCCTAGAAGAGAAGGAAGCACCGTGTTAAATGGGACTCACACCTTCCACATCATCCCCCAGGGCTGGGCTGTGAGAGGGAGACGCCCCTGAGAGCCGGACCCCTTCCTGAGGGCAGAGCCTGGGGCTGGGACCCCTGAGTGTCCTCTCACCTGTCACCACCAGCTCCAGGGGGTCACTAGGTTCTGACAAGCCTGAAGGGCTGAGAAAGTGACAGCAATATCACTGTGTGTGGTGCAGAAATGCGGGGAAATAGGGGAAGAAAGCAGATCTCCTCCACTGACCCTGGGTTGTGAGTATTCTTTCTACCAAACAATTCTCTGCTTGGGCTTCCCTTGTTTTGTTACTATTTTCTAACAGTCTCCTCCACATCTCCCTAGAAACGGCCCTTGATTCATTTCTGCCTCCTCAGTGCCCCTTGTCTAGTTTCTCAGAACCTTCCTCCTCCTCTTTCCATGGTCCTGCCCTCAAGCCTTAGAGACAGTGGGTGGGTTAGCACTCCAACTTTGAAAGGAAGGCTAATCTTTATTTAAATAATCATCTGTCATCCATTGCCCGTGGCCAGGACTTAGCAGCAAATACCCCTGGTGCCTTCCTCAGTTGGACCCTTTCCAATGAGGCTGACTGAGGGCTGAGCACACATGTGCGTGAGAAGTCCTAGGAGTTCAGCCAGAGTGCAGTTAGAACCTGTCCTTTCTGAAGGAGGAGGACGGAAGAATCCTTCCTCAAAAGTATATGCTCTCGCCCCTTCTCTTCAGCATAGTGATAGAAGTCCTAGACACAGCAATTAGGCAATAAAAATACACAAAGCACCCAAATCAGATAGAAAGTGACATTGTCTCCGTTTGCTGCCATGATTTTATATATAAAAATCCCTAAAGACTCAACCAAACAACCTTTAGAACTGATCCATGAATTTAGTAGAGCAGGTTACAAAATCAACATGCAAAACTCGGTAGCATCTCCGTACACTAAAAACAAACTATCCAGAAAGAAATAAAAAAAAATTACACTTATAATAGCTAAAAAATTACTTAGAATTAAATTTAACCAAGGAGGTTGAATATCTCTGTACTAAAATCTTTACAACATTGATGAATGAAATTGAACAAGACCCACATAAATGGGAAGGTAGCTTATGTTCATGGTCTGCAAGAATTAACATTGTTAAAACGTTCACATTACAATAAGAACACATGGACACAGGGAGGGGAACAACACACACTGGGGCCTTTGAGGGGAGGGCAGAGGATGAAGGGAGAGAGAGCATTAGGAAAAAGAGTTATGCATGTCGGGCTTAATACCTAAGTAATGGGTTGATAGGTGTAGCAAACCACCATGGCACATGCCTATCTATGTAATAAACCTGCCTGTCCTATACATGTGCCCTGGGACTTAAAAAAAAGTTTATACCTGCAGACTCAATGCAATTCCTATCAAAATTCCAAGGTCATTTTCCACAGACATAGAAAAACAATCCTAAAATTTGAATGGGACTACAAAAGGACCCCAAATAGCCAAAACAATCTTGAGCAAAGGGAAAAAGGGGGTATCACACTTTGGAATCCCCAAATATCCTACAAAGCCACAGCAAGGAAGACAGCATGGAACTGACATAGAAACAGGTACAGTGATCAGTGCAACAAGGATGAAAGCAAAGAATGAAACACACACATTTATGGTGAATTGATGCTCAACAAAGTTTCCAAGAACAAGAGAGGGCAGTCCTTCTGAATAAATGGTCCTGGGAGAACTTAGTCTCCATGGAGTGTGGAGGTCTGGGTCCTCCCTGGGTTAGTGGATGGCCACAGCAGCGTATACGCTCAGCTCAGCTGAACTTTCCCTTTCCTGGGAGGAAGGAGGCTTCATTATTTCCTGTTTGAGGATTAAGTTGTGCAGCTAGGCATAGGTCACATCCTGGGGATATTCATATGAAAAAGAATGAAATTGAACCATTATCCCATGTACAAAAATGGGTGAGAGAAAAGCTTCAAGACGTTGGTCTAGGCAAAGTTTTTTGGATATGGCCCTGAAAACACAAGCAACAAAAGCAAAAGTAGACAAAGGGTGTGCCTTCTAACTAAACAGCTTCTGCACAGCAAACAACAGAATGAAGAGACAACTCAGAAATGGGAGAAAATAGTTGCAAGCTGTATCTCTGATAAAGGGTTAATATTTAAAAATATATAAGGAACTAAAACAACACAACAGCAAGAAACCAAAAACTACTTGAAACACGGGCAAAGGAGCTGAACAGGCATTTCTCAAAAGAAGACATACAAGTGGTCAGCAGGTATATGAAAAGGTGCTCAGACAAAAGCTTTGTCTGTTGAGATAATAACTTTTTGTTCATTTTGTTAAAATACTGAATTACATTGATTGAGTTTTTGAAAATTAAGCTACCCTTGCTTTTCATAAACAAAATTAAAAAATAATAAAAAACCAGTGTGGTCATGATATATTGTCTATTTTATAGAGACATGAATCTTAATGTTTGTTAAGGGATTTATATTTCGGTGAGAGATCATCCATGACTTTCCCATTTTGTAGTTTCCTTGTCAGGTTTGGGTATCAACTTGTTCCTAGTCTGATAAAATGTATTTGTGTAAATATACACAAAATATTCTCAGGGAAAATTTATGCAAGTTTCTGTGTGTGTGTGTGTGTGTTTCATGAGTGCATAAGAGTTTGAAAAAATCACCAACAAATCTTCCTGAAGTGGCATTTACTTTGCGGGAACATTTTTTATTACAGGATCAATGTATTTTATATATATTTATGTATGATGATTCAGTTTTTCTATTTATTCTTATGTTCATTAAGTAAACTGTAATTTTGAATATTTCATCTATCTCATCTGCATTTTCTGTTATGTCGGCATAGAATTGCTCAGTTTTCTTTCACCTTTGTAAAGCTGTGTGTAGGGTCTGTAGTGCTGCCTCCTGTTTTGTTCCTGTATGGAAAAGGGTGCCTGCTCTTTTTTTATTCTTATTTTTCTAATTGTGGCCAAGTTCCATGTATCATTAATGTTTTCAAGAATAAACTTTTGACTTTATTAATTTTTCCTTAGTTTTTGTTTGTCCTCATTAGAAGCTCCCATTTTCCCATGTCATTGGTTTGATGTGTAATATTTACATGAGCATTCAATTTAAAACATTTTCTGACTTCTTTTTTTTTTTTTTTTTTTAATCAGTTAACTCATTGGGAACTGAGAAGTCTGCTACGTTATTTTGATAATGCAGGGATACTATTTATCTTTGCAGAATCAGGTGAAGCCCAAAGTTCCCAGAATCTTCTAGTGGTCTCTGTCAGAGGTCTAGGCTGGCTGGGGTTCAATGATGTCCACTGGGGGCAACTTCCATGCCTTCTGGGGTCCTGAGTCTCCGTGGTTTGTGGGGTCTGGGTCCTCCCTGGATTAGTGGATGGCCAGAGTGGCGTAGACACTGGGCTCAGCTGAAGGTTCCCGTTTCTGGGGTGGAGGAGGCTCAGTTGCCTCCCGTCTGAGGGTCAAGCTCTGCAGCTGGGCATAGGTCACATCCTGGGGGACTTCAGATGTAGCAGCCTGCAGTGGGGGAGAGTGAGAGGGAAGGAATGTGATGGGGGTAGGGGAGGGCTGGGGGCCTGGAGAGGAAAGGACCAGCCTGAGTGTCCATCTGCCTGTCCTCTTCTGCCTGTGTGTCCTTTGTGTCCAGGAATTCCTCGGACAGTGGGGAGGGAGGAGAGGCCATTTCTCTCCTAGGTCTGGAGTGTTTCACCTGGGCATATGTCACTGCCTGGGGGTCTTCATCGTGTGGGCTCTGCTGGAGAGAGACACTGGTGGGGGGTGTCCTTGAGTCCCCCTGACCCCCTGGAGTCAATTTTCTTCACTGTTCCCAGGGTGATCTGATTACATCCCTTTCCTGATGGAATCTCAGGGATGCCCTAAGGCCATGTAGGGTCTGGCCGCTCCCTCCCTGTGGTTCTGGCCTCTCCTCCTCACTCTGACCTTGCCCATTTGACTGCAGCCTAATGCCCGCCTTCCTGCAAGAGCTCGCTGCTGCCTCGGGGCCTTTGCACGGCTGTTTCTTCTGCCTGCAGGGGCTTGTCCATTAGAGGATCCTGTGGCCCCCTCCGTCTGGGCTTCTCAGATGACAGCTGAGCAGACAGCCCTCCCCTTACATTCAGACTGGCCCCACTGCCCCACACTCTCTGCCCTTTCCCTGGTTTATGTTTCTTACAGCACATTGCACTGCTGGACACTGAATTTATTTGCATTTTGTCTCCCATCACGAGGTGAGCTCAGGAGGCGGGGGCGGCTCTGCTCCCTGCTATGTCTGCAGCTCCCACAGGGAGCCCGATCCACAGTGAGCTCCTGGGAACACTCGCTGGATGAATGAATGAAGGGAGCCCAGGGGACTGGGGTGGTTCATCTATTCCTCATCCTCCTGAGGCCTGGGGGGCGCTCTAACCACCAGACGGCCAAACAGAGGAGGAGGAGCGGGAAGGGGACCCGGGAGGAGGCCCGCGAGGTCCCAGGACAGCAGGAGAGAGTGAGGTCACAGCAGGCGGGAGGCAGCATGCTGGACAAGGAGGGGTCCACCGTGACGATGCTGAGAGCCAGGGGAAGAGGACAGAGAAGTCCTGCAGGATTAGATCTGGCACCAGGAGGCCTTTGGTGCCCGGGACAGGGGCGGGGTCTCACCCGACTGTCCAACTCCACCCTGTCCTCAGGCTGTGTGTCCTTCATGGCAGCATCTGCTGGGGCAGAGCAAGGGATTTGTCTCCTGGGAAGGTTCCCTGGGACCGCTCATTCCTGCCGGACCCTGCCCTGTTCCCATTAGGGCCACCGTGATGCAGGGAGGGGCTGTGATGTCCCCGAGGTCCCACAGTGTGGGTTCAGACCACCTCCCCCCGAGTCCCTGACCCTTACCAGCCTGTACTCCTGCCCCCATTGCTATTGAAACTTTGGGGCCTGCATCT
Organism: Papio anubis; assembly: GCF_008728515.1. Classification (NCBI taxonomy): domain Eukaryota; kingdom Metazoa; phylum Chordata; class Mammalia; order Primates; family Cercopithecidae; genus Papio; species Papio anubis. Next base: position 9,468,017 of record NC_044995.1, on the reverse strand, counting down.
CCACCCCAGGTGCACCCCCTCTGCCTCTCACTTACTGGGGTTTTCTCCCTGGATGTCAGCAGCTGGGCTGGACCTGGGGGAGGATACGGGAGTGTGAGGGGCAGTGAGGTGGCTGTTGGGGTGGGTGGGAGTCTGAGGCCTTCTGGCAGAATTACCTCCTCTGTAGACCCCCATCCTTGGGCTCTGGCTCTGCAGCCCCTGGAGGACGTTGGAAATCAGCCTGTCTCTGGGCTGGGGAAAGGTGCACAGAGTCTCAGCTCTTGGAATGTTAGAACCACCTGCCTTGCACATGCAACTCAAGAGGAAGATAAACCTGAAAATACACTTGCAAGGATGTTTTAAATCCTTCCTAAGTGTAGAAAAACCACAAAAATAAAGCACTTCTGTTATGCCCTTCTTTATTTTCTTCTTTCTAGATTTTCTCACTGGGAATTTCTGGAGCAGTTTCTAAGCTGACCTCTCCTATCTGGAGTCTCTTTGGCTAGTGCCCTGAGCCCACCCTGCATCGGCCCACAGGTCCCCCAATTTCCTTCTTACCTGATGTCCTGTGTTTGCCCTGATGCCAGTGTTGGAGGAGGAGAAAGAAGAGGAGGGAGAGAAGCAGGATGGAGACCACCAAGACCCCGATCAGTACCTCCCAGTGCCTTCTCAGACCTTGGGCGTGATGACATCAGGAATGGGGATGATGTCACTGATGTGAGCACCTACTGTGCGCACACCTACTGTGTGTGCTGGGTCTTTCTTTCATTACCTCCAACCCTCACAGCAGTCGTGCAACTTGAGATTGCCACCCTCTCTCCACCCATTTCACAAAGGAGGAAACTGAGGCTCAGAGAGGGGAATTGCCTGCCCTGGGCCCCCAGCCAGGAAGCAGCAGAGCTAGGACAGGAACCCGGGACTCTGACCTGCAGCCCTTGTTCCCTGCACCAGAGCCAAGCCCCAGAGTTGCAGGGAAAGAGCCTGACCGTCCTGAACCACGGCGCTGCTCCCCTCCCCTGCCCCAGGTCACCGTCACTGCTGCAGGTGAGACAGGACAGGCCCCTGTGGAATCGACTCTGGGAGGCTTCCCTGGGAGGCCTCCTCTGCCAGGAGGTCACAGCTGGGAGTCAGAGCTGAAAGGAACGTTCCCACCCGCAGGCCTCTCTCCTTTACACCTGGAGAAACTGAGGCCCAGGCAGGGGAGGGGCCTGTCCACGTCACCACCTCCAGAGGAGCCTGAACCTAGGACAGAGCCCACCCCTGCCCCCCAGGGACTCCATTCACCTCCCACTCAGAGCCCCCACTCACCACTCTGGGGGTCTGACCCTGTAGGCATGAGGGGCTGGTCCTCAGGGCCTGCTGGGTTAGAACAGGGACGTGAGGGCTGGGGCTGCCCTGCCCCCCACCTCAGCTCGGCTTCTCCTCCCAACATCTCCCTCTGCCTTGACCCCTCACCCCGCATTAGCCCAGCCTCAGGGCCTTGGGAGGCTGTAGTGCCTCCCAAGTCACTGCCCGACTCCCACATCCCTGGAAGCAAGCCCAGCTGAGAACTGGAACGACGACTTAGATTCACTGAGCGTGTCTTGAGACAGGCCTCGGGCTTTGGAAACTCTCTGGACAGAGGCCTCTAAGACTCACCAGCTGCTGAGATGGACCTTGTGGGTGAGGGGCTGGGACTCTCCAAGGATCCTGGGTAGAAGGACAAGAGGAGGGTGAGAGTCTGGGGTTGCCCCGGAGTCTCCACCTCAAATTGAACCTCTTCCTACATCTGCCCTGTGGCTTCCCAGGGACCTTCCCTCCTGGCACCTTCTGGACCCCAGGTAAGGGAGAAGAGCATGGGCAGGCCTGGGAGGACTCCGTTGTCCTCCTCCCCTCTGAGGGCTGAGTCTCCCCTTGGCTGAGCCCCCCTTCCTCCGTCCCTGCCCAGAGCTCTCCTGTGGGCAGGGCCTGAGCTGAGCCATTGAGCTCAGAGGGGACAGGGTCAGGAGCCTCACCTAAGACAGTGAGCTCCACAGGGTCACTGGGGCGTGACAGCAGGTAGTGGGAGAAGCTGCGTGAGCTGATGCACCTGTAGGTCCCCCCATGCACTGAGGTCGCAGGACCCATGGGGAATTCAGCCCGGTGCAGCTGAGCTCCGTGCTGTGATCTCAGACGCGGCAGGGGATGGGCTGCCCCCTCCTTAAACAGAAGGAAAGTGTCCATCGGGCTCCGTGACTGACACAGCAGGGTCACGCTCTCTCCTGAGGTCACAAGAGGACTCGGCAGGACTGAGAGGATGGGTTTGCTGTAGGCTCCTAGGACAGAAGGAGGCACCATGTTAAATGGGTCTCCCACCTCCCGCATCATCCTCAGGGCTGGGCTGTAAGAGGGAGACGCCCCTGAGAGCTGACCCCTTTCCTGAGGACAGAGCCTGGGGCTGGGACCCCTGAGTGTCCTCTCACCTGTCATCACCAGGTCCAGGGGGTCGCTGTCCTCTGACCAGTCTGGATGGCTGTGATAGTAACAGCGGTATCTCCCTGCGTAGTGCTCTGTCATGGATGGGATGGAGAACTTGGCCTTGTTCCTGGGCTCCAGTGGGTTCTGTATGTCCCAGGGTGCTGGGCTTCCTTCTTTATCCAGACGGTACTCCTGAGCGTCCAGGGTCCCCTGACACCAGATGGTCACGGGGCTCCCCCAGCTGATCACAGAGCCAGGCTCAGCCCAGACGGTGGGTTTGGGGAGGGGCCCTGGAAGGAAATCAGAGGCTGCATCCCAAGACGTCCCTCAGCCCTCAGATCCCAGCTCTCAGTCCCAGGACCCTTCAGACGTCGCCATCAGTCACCCAGAACTGCTGTCTCCTCTCCCAGCTGCCCATGGGTGGCCCTTTGTCCCCAGGGAGGAGGAGGGACCTGGGACAGCTGGGGACAGACTCACCTGCCTGCACACAGGTCCTGGAGCCCAGACTCAGTCCTGGAAGAGAGTTCCCTGTGAGAGATTTGCCCCTGAAGCCTGAGCAGGTCCTCTCTTTACCCTGTGATTTTTGAGTCTTCTAAAGAACCAGGGCCTGGCTGTGAGGCAAAGTTCTTCCAAGACTCAGGTATCCCCTCCCCCTTTTTAAATCTCACCTAAACAAAACAGGACCATGAGGGTGGGGGTCATGGCGTCTCCTCCCAGTGGCCCCAGCTGTGCAGATGGATGAGTCCTCAGTGCCGGCGGGACAGAGACACACACGGTGTGTGGCCGCTCGGAGGCTGGGTCCTTCTAGTCATGGGGTTGTTCCATCAGCAGCCGCAGGAAGGGAAACTGCCCTCATTTGAACCCCAGCCTGGCTTTCATTTCCCCAGGGCTAGGGCTGGGGCAGGCACCAGGTTCTCTGCAGACATTTCAGACAGAAATGGGGTCTCTCTGATCCCAGCCTGCTGTCTCCCTGATCTTAATTCCTCTCTTGCCCAAACATCAACCCGTATGTATTGTGTATTTGCAATAAGCCTGATGCCGGGGGTACATCATTGAACAAGTGAAAAAAACAAACAAACAAACAAACAAAAACCTGTGTTTTCAGAGCACAGGTGAACCATAAACCTTCCTATTGCCGCCATAACAAATCACCACAAACTTAGTGGCTTAACATAATGTAGGTTTCTTGACTTACCATTCCAGAGGTCACAAGTCCAAAATGAGTCTCCTTGGGCTAAAACACAGTTGCCATCAGAGCCGTGTCTTCCTGGAGGCTCCAGGGAGGATCCGTTCCCCGGCCTGTTCAAGCTTCTGCAGGCTCCCACATTCCGGCCTCACCATTCCTTCCATCCTCAAAGCCACCAGTCCCGTTATCCGGCCCCTGCTTCCATCCACTCACCTCCTTCTCTCACTCTGACCCTGCTGCCTCCCCCGTTTCATTTACTCAGCCCCTTGCGATTACATTAGGCCCACCTGGATAATCTCCCCAACCCAAGATCCTTAACTTAATCACATCTGCAAAGTTTGTTTTGCCACATAAGCTCCCCCTATTTACAGGGTCTGAGGCTCAGGACGTGGACATTTCTGGAAGGTCACTATTCTGCCTCCCACAGGCCTTCAGGGACTCCTTTAGCCAAATCTCTCAGAAACCACTTCTCTGTGATGACGGAGAGTGGCTGGGCACGCCAGTTGAACGCTTGGTGGGCCAGTGTGCAGCCAGGTCATGGTCGGCTACTGATGTCCCACGGGGCCCCGCCTACGTGAGGCCAAACGTTCCATCTCTACCAGAGCCCAGTAACCACCTAAAAACTGTGCTGCAAAACAAAACTCATTCTCTTCAGCGCCGGCACGATGTAGCTCCAAAATCTTTTTTTTTCTTTCTTTCTTTTCTGAGACGAAGTCTTGCTCTGTCACCCAGGCTAGAGTGCAGTGGTGTGATCTCAGCTCACTGCAACCTCCGCCTCCCAGGTTCAAGCGACTCTCCTGCTTTAGCCTCCTGTGTAGCTGGGATTGCAGGCACCCACCACCACTCCTGGCTAATTTTTGTGTTTTTAATAGAGATGGGGTTTCACCATGTTTGCCAGGCTGGTCTCGAACTCCTGACCTCAGTTGATCCACCCGCCTGGGCCTCCCAAAGTTGCTGGGATTATAGGCATGAGCCACCGTGCCCAGCCAAGCATAGATTTTAAATGTCTTCGCTGCAGATAGATGTTAGTATGTGGAGTGATGGACATGTTAATTGGCTTGATTCCATCATTCTGCAATGTATACATTTATAACACATTGTACTCCATAAATATATATAGTTGGTGAATTCAATATTTAGTAAAATTATTTTGAAAAGAAAAATAACCATAAATAGATAACGAGCACGCAAAAAGCCCAGATAGCTTCAACCCTCAGACCACTGCGTGGATTAGCTTCAACCCTCAGACCACTGCCTGCGTTAGCTTCCACCCTCAGGCCGCTGCCTGTGTGAAACACTGCAGGTGGTCAGCTCTCAATAATCATCCATTCGAGTGGGCATGTCCTGCAATGATCTGGAATTGTGGTCTGTCCTAGATGGTGACTAATCATTTTCTGCCTCTGATCTCCTTAAAAGGATAGAAAGGGCAGGGCGCGGTGGCTCACACCTGTCATCCCAGCACTTTGGGAGGCCAGGGCGGGCGGATCACGAGGTCAGGAGATCGAGACCATCCTGGCGAACACGCTGAAACCCGTCTCTACTAAAAAATACAAAAAACTAGCCGGGCGAGGTGGCTGGCGCCTGTAGTCCCAGCTACTCGGGAGGCTGAGGCAGGAGAATAGCATAAACCCGGGAGGCGGAGCTTGCAGTGAGCTGAGATCCGGCCACTGCACTCCAGTCTGGGCGACAGAGCGAGACTCCGTCTCAAAAAAACAAACAAACAAACAAAAAAAAAAAAGTTAGCCAGGTGTGAGGTGGTGGGCACCTGTAGTCCCAGCTAGGGAGGCTGAGAGAGGCAGGAGAATGGCATGAACCAGGGTGAGGAGGCTTGCAGTGGCGGGAGATCACCCACTGCACTCCAGCCTGGGCAAGCAAGAAGACCAGTCCCGCCCCAAAAAAAAAAAAAAAAAAAAGATGAGAGGACCTTCTAATTTTAGGGCTGGAAACATAGGGTGGGAGGGGAAGGAGGAAGTAGAGGTTAAAACAAACCCAAAATAAATCATGTCTAATGGTCAGGAAGGCAAAGAAGGAGAGGCTTACAGGAGGCTGAAAGTCAAAGTGCCGGGCACTGCATGAATACCGCTGCATTCAGGTTTCCAAGCACCTGCGTTTAGTACCTCATTCCGTATCCTTTGGGGTCACTCTCAGAATCACGGGGCAGTATCTCTTTTCGAGGATTTCCATGTGTGTCTCCACACTGGTGTGTAAGGAGCTGATGGGAAGCTATTTCAGCCAAAGCCTGATGCATCGGACAATCTCTGGGGAAAAACAAACTCCCAGAAATGGGGACTAGAAAGTCATATACGTATTGCCGAGTGTCTCCTGTTATGGAGGGAAGTTCTGTATCATGGTCTGCAACTATCAGAGATCCTGGTGTGGACCTGTCCTTGTTACCTGCTGCAGTGGTGTCCGCGATGCGTGCTGATCTCAGAAATTCCTTCCCTTCTCTCTTTCTCTACCCTATTCCCTTAACCCTGGTACCCAAATCTGTTACCTGCGCTCATATCCTTACGTCCTGCTTTCAGAGTAACCTGTGCTAGGGAAGGAGTGGGAAATATGCCAGGAAGTTTTTCGATGTCCTCACCCCTTTTCTAACAGCTCAACATGACTTATCTTTACCAGTCCCGGACTTCTTCTTGTATTTTGCTGCTTTTTTTTCAGACAGGATCACGCTCTGTCACCCAGGCTAGAGTGCAGAGGCGCAATCTTGGCTCACTGCAACCTCAGCCTCCTGGGTTCAAGCACTTCTCCTGCCTCAGCCTCCCGAGTAGCTGAGATTACAGGCAGCTGCCACCACGCCAGGCTAATTTTCGTATTTTTAGTAGAGATGGGGTTTCACCATGTTAGCCAGGCTGGTTTTGAACTCCTGACCTCAGGTGATCTGCCCGCCTTGGCCTCCCAAAGTGCTGGGATTACAGGCATCGGCCACATCACGCAGCCTCATTTTGTTTTTGTAGTCATGCACTCACCGTTCAGTAAATCTTATCCATCCTTACTTAAGAAACATTTAAACATGTCAACCTGTGGCCATCCCAGGACACAAGAGATAAAGGCGAGCAAAGCAGATATATTGGATTCACAGTAACCCAGACTTCATTTCCAGTTACCTCCCCTTCTGGAAAATCTAGCATCCTAGCAAAAACTAAGTTGATAAAATCACTACACAAAAAGTTTAGAAATAGGACCAGTCCCGGGAAGGAAAGATTTAAAGCAATAGGACAGGATGAAAGAAATACTCACTGGGTACTGCACTCACCTCCTGGGTGCAATAGTCTCATGTAGCAAACCTGAGCATATATCCCCATATCTAAAATAAAAGTCGAAGTTCAAAAAATAAAGAAAAAAAAAGAGAAAGCAATCACATATTTTGTGGATTTGAGATGGAGGGTGGTGAGGAAGCTGAATGAGAGGTCAGATGGTGATGATGAGTTGGCATTATCTGAATGAAGGGATGCCTGGGGGTGGAAAGAGAAGCATTGCAGGTGGTCCTGGGCAAAGGTATTTGAACGGGTGGATCCTAACGCCTTACAAGAAGTAAAAAGACCACAAGAATCTTTTCATTCTTTTCAAAGTATGTTTCACTGTAGAATCAAACTTTTGTGAGATACTAAAAACGACCTAATTGGAATGAATCATAAATTTCCAACTTAATTTGGGGGCACGGGTGTTCTGTGATTCATAAGAACTCATGTTTTATTGTTTCGTTTTCTTTTTTTTTATGATTATACTTCAAGTTCTGGGATACATGTGTAGAATGTGCAGGTTTGTTACAGAGGCACACACGTGCCACGGTGGTTTGTTGCACCCATCAACCCATCATGTACATTAGGTATTTCTCCTAATGCTATCCCTCTCCTAGACCCCCAACTCCCTGACAGGCCCCAGTGTGTGATGTTCCTCTCCCTGTGTCCATGTGTTCTCAGGATTCAACTCCCACATATTAGTGAGAACATGCCGTCTTTGGTTTTCTGTTCTTGTGTTAGTTTGCTGAGAATGATGGTTTCCAGCTTCATCCATGTCCCTGCAAAGGACATGAACTCATCCCTTTTTTCATGGCTGCATAGTATCCCATGGTGTATATGTGCCACATTTTCTTTATCCATTCTATCATTGATGGGCATTTGGGTTCGTTCCAAGTCTTTGCTATTGTGCATAGTGCCATAACAAACATACGTGTGTATGAGTCTTTATAGTAGAACGATTTAGGATCCTTTGGGTATATACCCAGTAATGGGATTGTTTCATGTTCAACTGATATCACGTGACACCGAGAAAGATGATTCTTAGCTCCTACCCCACGTTGCATCTCCTGGGCAAGGGTCAAGTTATGACTGGGTTTAGTGAAGTTTGATCAGTTGGGGGTTGACTGGCCCATGGGGGGATCCCCAAAATGTCAGCATGTGGAAAACTCTATGGTTGCTCAACTCTCCCTTTGGCTGAGTCATTCCTAGCTCATGCTAGACTCTGCCTTTCTCTATTTTGAATATAGCTCCCTTGTTTCCTGTCTCTGTGCTGTCAGTCTAGTGAGATTGATAAGATAGTTGTCCCAGAATAGAATAAATTCTTTCCCTGATCTCCAACCACTGATTCACTGCACTGGACTGCCCGGACAATGAACTAAACCCTAACCTCTACATTAATCAACTTAATCTCAATTTTCAAGCATAAGAATACATTTAGCCTTAGATTGCAATAATCTGGACTTCATTTGAAATTACTTCAAATGAATACTATTGGCCCTTGGACAGGAACATTTTCTGCCTTAAAATGATTTTTCTTATTTTTAAGGTGCCCATTATATATATATATATGTCCAGTTGTAGTCTAGGGTGATAAGATGATCAACCAGGTGTTACCCTAAGATTACCTAAACAAAAGTACCTGGAAGAATTTGCTCGGGAGTTTTTCCATGTTTTCAAAGAAAGACACTCCAAGTGTTCTGATAGTCTTTTGGGTGTGGGAGAGCAATGGAGTTCAAGTTGCTATGAAAACACTTGCCATCAGTTTGTGTGCTCTTACCCTGTGTCATTCCTATAATCCACAGACCCAGGGTCTCCCAAGCACGGAGCATCTCCAGGTTTCTGGAGGACAGACTGCATTCCATGCTCTCCATTTCACTGTTGTACATTTCAGGTTGTGGCTATTTCCTTAAGTTTATCACCACCACACCTGCCTTCTGCTTTTAGTTGCCAGGAAATACAGTCCCACACCACTAGAATGTCTGGAGTAGTACTTGGCAAACCAGATACAAGCCTTCAAAGAGTAAAATTTCTCCCACTCCTAGGCAGGTGTCTGGGAAGGAACATTGCTGCTGTTCATCTCTTGGATGGGATCCAGAATCCTCCCAAGACTTGGTTCCTGGGTCGTATAGGCAAGAAGAGGGGAGAGGGAGGATCTGTTTTATGGATTTTATGGTAGTTTGCCAGGATGTGGATGATAGAAGCTCAGTCCACACTTGGTTAATAAGTCTCTCTCTCTCTCTCCCATCATGTCTTGCAGATGTACATGTAGCTAATACATTTCCATATCTCCATTACGGATATGCTTCTCTTGCTCCAATGCCTCCCTCACTATCTCCACTTCTGTGATATCACAATCCAACAGCAGAAGCCACTGGAAAACCCCAAGGGTCCTTAAGTACATCTCTGAGACTTTTATATCAGGGTTAGATTTCTCTGTTGGATTCAGGGACTTTGATCACATTTTAAGGGTTAAGTGTGAAGATTTTCCAATTCCCAGCATGGCTTCAAAGACAGTGGGGACTGCCGTGACTGGCTTTACCTCAGACACTACCCCCAGTCTCTCTGTCTCTTGGCCTGGCCGCCTCCCCCATGGACCCTGAAATCACACAAGATTCTGGACCTTTGGCAGCACATAAGCTGAGAATCATCCACCATGTTGGAAACATCAAAGGCTCCCTTATGCTCAGCTTTGAATTTGAGGCTGTGAACAATGTTCTTATCTTTCAGTTTTGGGTTTCTCTATTTGAGCCTGGTCTACCACCTGTGGACAGGCTTATCTGAGCGTCTCAGTGTGCTACTAAGGGCCCTCATTTTCAGGCTTCTTTTGCCATCTCTACTTCAATTCTCATCACACTTCGTTTGTCCCATCTACTGGGACCATGGAAATGTTTGCGTTCGTCTTACCCATGAGGTTATCTGTTAATCTGAATATCTGCTTCCAATGCCTTTCAGCATTTTCCTCACCTCCATCTACTGGAAATTTCTTACTTGTTTTTCCAAGCCCTAGCTTAGGTGCCACTCCCTCCAAGAGGCTCTCTGAGCACCCACACCCCCAGCAATGAGGTCTCTCTCTGGTCCTGGAGCTTCCTGTGCTGCCTCTAACAGGACTGGCTCTGCTTAATTGTCAAAAATGCAAAAAGAGCAGGAAACACTCAGAACCCCTGTGGGGTCCCTTCTTGTCCTACCCCCACAGAACATTACAAATAGATATAAATGTATTTCTTTAGTAGTGTTTTATTGCAGCCTTTTCAATAGGCTACAATATCTAAAGATTCTGTCTGCATTTTTATGTCCCATTTTAATAAATACTTCCAGAACGTGGAAGGCAGAAGAGAGGATTTTCCTCTCCCTTCAGGACAATTCTGTGTTGGAATTTACTCTCATTATGGAGAGAAGAAAATATGGTAGACTCATATTTTCCATGTTGGAGGAAAGATGCATTGTGCCATATCATAGTGAAGACACAATGATGGTTTTGATGAAGACAGTAATGATGATGAGGAGCAGGCCAATGTTGGGGATGATAATAAGAATAACGATGGTGATGATAATGATGATGATGATGGTGGTGACAAAAATAATTGCACGACGGTGCTAATGTTAGGTGAGTCAGGTATCTTGAACACAAAAAACGATGCCAGGCTCAGCTCTTTGAAGTCAGGAGTCAGCATACTGTGACCCTACTGTCAAAACTGGTTCCTCACCCATTTCCATAAATAAAATGTTATTTATTGGGCCATAGCAATGTTCATTCATTTACAAATCGTCAGTGGTTGCTTTCACCCTACTGTGCTAGAGTTCAGTAGCTGCAACAGAGCTCCTATTGCCTTCAAAGCATACACTACTTACTATCCTGTCCTTTGCAGAAAATGTTACTGAGCCCCGTGGTTAGTGAGGCAGGTACACTACCCACTAGTACCTGGCAGCAATATTTGAAGATGAGCACTCCTACCAATCCAGTGCTATGGGCGTTGAATGTGAGACGCACAGTTTAAGGACCTTTCTTAGAGTTCCACAGGGAGTAACCAATGGATATTGCATTTAACGCACAGCCTCAGAATACAGAGATGAAGTGCGTCACCATTGAGCGGTACTGACGATTCCTAGGAGGATTTAAAGTCAGGAATCCACCTCATGCAAGCCCACACCATGTGGTGTCAAGAATCCAACCAGGCCGGGTGTGGTGGCTCACGCCTGTAATCCCAACACTTTGGGAGGCCAAGGTGGGTGGATCACCTGAGGTCAGGAGTTCAAGACCAGCCTGGTCAACATGGTGTGAAACCCCATCTTTACTAAAAGTATAAAAATTAGCCAAGTGTGGTGGCCCATGTCTGTCATGCTAGCTACTCAGGAGGCTGAGGCAGGAGAATCACTTCAACCCAGGAGGCAGAGGTTGCAGTGAGCTGAGATTGAGCCATTGCACTCCAGCCTGGGCAACAAGAGCAAAACTCCATCTGAAAAACAAAACAAAACAAAAACAAAAAACAAACAACAGCCAAAAAACAAACAAACAAACAAACAAAAAACAGTCCAGCCAGGGCACTTGTTCCCTCTCTGAACCGGCCTGGGTTGAGGTTTCAGAAAACCGGCTATTTCCCATATGGTTTCCAATGGATCCAACTGTTATCACCTGAGGTTCTTCCAAAACCTTTCTATTTTTTCATTGTTAGTTGCGAAGCTCAAAACCTAAAGAATAAACATTAAACAAAATGATCCATTAATAATAATCAAAACAGAAGATAGGTAGAACCAAAGATAAGTCAGAAGGGACATGGCTGTTTTTCCAGAAGCTTCTTGACTTCCTTTCACAATCTGTGTGTGCAACAACCACCATTATTTTTAAGTGAGTCATTTTGTTTCTTTATTCATAATTTTCGCATCTTTCTATTACTTCCTAAATGAAATATACTGTCTCTTTCCAAAAACCGCAGTCATTTCACATGCATTCTTTTTGGCCTCCTTCTTTCACACACCATTATATTTCCAGGATTCATCTCTATTTTTGTTGGTAGACCTAGTTTATGCATTTTTCACTACTGTACAATGATCTGTTTTATAAATGCAACACAAAGTATGTATTCATTTTGGCCGGGAGTGGCGGCTCACGCCTGTAATCCCAGAACTTTGTGAGACCGAGGCAGGTGGATCATCTGAGTTCAGGAGTTCAAGACCAGCCTGGCCAACATGTTGAAACCCCATCGCTACTAAAATACAAATATTAGCCAGTGTGGTGGTGGGCACCTGTAGTCTTAGCTACTCAGGAGGCTGAGGCAGGAGAATTGCTTGTACCCGGGGCACAGAGATTGCAGTGAGCTGAGATCGCGCCACTGCACTCCAGCCTGGGTGACAAAGTGGGACTCCGTCTCAAAAAACAAAGACAAAAAACAAAAATTAGCCAGGTGTGGTGGCAGATGCCTGTAGTTCCAGCTACTTGGGAGGCTGAGGCAGGAGAACCATTTCAACTCAGGAGGTGGAGGCTGCAGTGAGCTGAGATTGTGCCATTGCACTCCAGCCTGGACGACAGAGTGAAGCCTCTTAAAAAAAAATGTATTCATTTATCAGAGGATGAATGTTTGTATTTGACAGTATGTGGCCGAGGGGAACAATGCTTCTCTCCCAGTTCGTTTGCCTGTGTCATGGGGCAGATGTGCTCTGTTTTTTGAGTAATCTCTGTGGTAAGGCTGCCTGGTCATAACTGCCCATCACTTCCCCTTAAAATTCCAAACTCCTCCCCAAATTGGCTAAAGCAATTTGTGAAACTCTCCACAGTGTATGATATTCTACTTGTTGTATCCTGTCTTCAACAACTGGCATTAAAATGGAAACAAACCAATAATAACAACAAATTTGTGTCTCTTGTCTTGGAATTCACAATCTCGTATAATTTGCACCACCACCGTGAAGGAGCCATAATTGCCACCAGTTACGCAGGAAGACACAGAGGCTGGCAGAGGAGCTGTCACTTGCAGGAGGATGTGCAGAGAGTGTTTGTTCAGGTGCTGGTGCTCTGGAAGGAGCTACAACAGCAAACACCAAGGAAAGAGAGAGGAAACTACAGAATCCAGATAGCCTGTTGGGATATCATCCTGGATTTGCATTTCCCAGTCTAGACATAAATTTCAGTCCCTTGATTCGGTTACTCAACCACACTGCCTGAGTCTCTTCACTGAGGGCTGCAGTCTCAAGGCTCAGCAGCGTGCATCAGGCTAGGTGGAGATTCTACAGGAGAAGTTTGCAGGACACCGTGTTGAATAGATCTGGAGGTTGAGTGGAGTTGTGCGTAGACATCCTTCATGTGGGATGTGGCATCACAACATGGGGGCCAGGGAAGGAGAGAAGCCAGAGACGGAGGAGACAGCAAGGCAAGAAGAAAGCAGGGCAGGCTCATGGGGGAGGCGGCTCCTCCAAGGGTTTTTCCAGCCCCTGTCATTACTTCCTGCACCAACAATATTGCTTCATCATCTACATCCTCAGCACAGATCTCACACAGCTCATGCCCCGAAATCCGTACCACCTTTCTCATGATCATAACTGCATATTTGTTTCTTCAAAACTATACTTTAAGTTCTGGGGTACATGTGCAGAAGGTGCAGGTTTGTAACACAGGTATACACGTGCCATGGTGGTTTGCTGCATCCATCAACCCGTCATCTACGTTAGGTATTTCTCCTAATGGTATCCCTCAACAGACCCTAGTGTGTGATGTTCCCCTCCCTGTGTCCATGTGTTCTCATTGTTCAACTCCCACTTATGAATGAGAACAGGCAGTGTCTGGTTTTCTGTTCTTGTGTTAGTTTGCTAAGAATGATGGTTTCCAGCTTCATCCATGTCCCTACAAAGGATATGAACTCATCCTTTTTTTTTTTTTTTTTGAGACGGAGTCTCACTCTGTCACCCAGGCTGGAGTGCAGTGGCGTGAGCTCGGCTCACTGCAACCTCCGCCTCCTCCCGGGTTCATGCCATTCGCCTGCCTCAGCCACTTGAGTAGCTGGGACTACAGGTGCACACCACCACGCCCAGCTAATTTTTGTATTTTTAGTAGAGACAGGATTTCACCATGTTGGCCAGGATGGTCTCGATCTCTTGATCTCATGATCTGCCCACCTTGGCCTCCCAAAGTGCTGGCATTACAGGCGTGAGCCACCGCGCCAGGCTGAACTCATCTTTTTTTATGGTTGCATAGTATTCCAGGGCATATATATGCCACATTTTCTTTATCCAGTCTATCATTGATGGACATTTGGGTTGGCATATTTGATTTTATCCAGGGTTCTACAGATGCCAAGGATGGGGCACAGCTCTACTTAAATTTACCTCTTTGTCTCTCCTTGGGAGCTTCTCTGAGTGTGCCATGCCTGAAACACCACCCACCAGTCACCACCAGGATCGATTGCAGCTGCTCCATGCACAAGAGACTACTGTGTAGTCTGGGAGCAGTTGGCCTGGGGACAGTGGGATTGGAAGGCCATGGAGGGTAGGAGAGGTCACACTCCACACAGCAGCCAGAAGGGAGGATATTTCAATATTCTCAAATCAATAGATATGGTACTTCATGTCGACAGAAGGGAAGACAAAAAACACATGATCATGGCCAGGTTCAGTGGCTCACTCCTGCAATCCCAGCACTTTAGGGGGCTGCGGCGAGTGGGTCACCTTAGGGCAGGAGTTGGAGACCAGCCTGGCCAACATGGTGAAACCCCGCTCTCTTAAAAATACAAAATATTGGCCAGGCGCGGTGGCTCACGCCTGTAATGCCAGCACTTTGGGAGGCCGAGGAGGGCGGATCACGAGGTCAGGAGATCAAGACCATTCTGGCTAACATGGTAAAACCCCATCTCTACTAAAAATACAAAAAATTAGCCGGGCGTGGTGGCGGGCGCCTGTAGCTACTGGGGAGGCTGAGGCAGGAGAATGGCGTGAATCTGGGAGGCGGAGCTTGCAGTGAGCCGAGATGGCACCACTGCCCTCCAGCCTGGGTGACAGAGTAAGACGCCGTCTCAAAAAAAAAAAAAAATATATATATATAATATATGTATATATAAATATATGTATATATATGTGTACATATATATGTGTGTGTGTATATGTGTGTGTGTGTGTGTATATATATACACTAACTGGGTGTGGTGGCGGGCACCCTCAGTTACCAGGAGGCTGAGGTAGCAGAATCACTTGAACCCGGGAGGCAGAGTTTGTGGTGAGCTGAGATTGCACCACCGCACTTCAGCCTCAGTGAGAGAGTGACAATCTGCCTAAAAAAAAAAAAAAAAAAAGTCATATGATCATCACAAAAGATGTTTAAAAAGCATTTGTTCAAAATTCAACATCCCTTCATCATAAAAACATCAACAAATTAGGCCTAGAAGAAACTCACCTCAACAAAACTTCCCAAATAATTCCATTAACAAGTGTGTAAAGGATCTGAACAGTCATTTCTCAAAAGAAACCGTACAGATGGCCAACAGCTATATAAAAATTGTTCAAAACACTAATCGTCGGCCAGGCATGGTTGCTTGTGCCTATAATCCAGCACTTTGGGAGGCCAACACCAGCGAATCACTTGAACCCAGGAGTTTGAGACCAGCCTGGGCAACATGGTGAAACCTCATCTCTACCAAAAAAAAAAAAAAAAAAAAAAAAAAAGCTGGACCTGGCGGCACACACCTGTAGTCCCATCTACTGAGGCGGCTGAGGCAGGAGGCTCACTTGGACCCAGTAGGCAGAGGTTGCAGTGAGCCAAGATCGCACTACAGCATTCCAGTCTGGGTAACAGAGTGAGACTTCACCTCAAAACACAAACAAACAAACAAAAACCCACAATCATCACTGGCATACAAATCGAAATCACAATGAGTATCATCTTGTTTCAGTTAAAGTGTCTATTATCAAATAAACATATAAAAACATGCTGGGCTGGGCACGGTGGTTCACACCTTGTAATCCCAGCACTTTGGGAGGCCGAGGTGGGCGGAACACGAGGTCAGGAGTTTGAGACCAGCCTGGCCAACATGGTGAAACCCTGTCTCGACTAAAAAGACAAAAATTAGCCGGGCGTGGTAGTGCTCACCTGTAATCAGGAGGCTCCTTGCTACTCAGGAGGCTGAGGGAGGAGAATCGCTTGCACTCAGGAGATGGAGGTTGCAGTGAGCCGAGACAGCACCACTGCACTCCAGCCTGGGTGACACAGTGAGACTCCATCTAAATAAATAAATAAATAAAAATAAAAACATGCTGCTGAGAATGTGGTGACAAAGTAACTCTTACACACTGCTGGTGGGAATATAAATTAGTACAGCCATTACGAAAAACATGGAGATTCCTCAAGATACTGAAACTGCAATTGTAAAACCCGTGATTTCACTACTGGATATCCATGCAAAGGAAAAAGCCTCAGGACATCACGAGAGTCCCTGCACCCCTGTGTTTATTGTGGCACTCTTCACAAGCCAGCATACGGAATCAACCGAAGTGTCCATCAGTGGATAAAAGGGTAAGGAAAATGTGGTGTAGATACACAATGGAAGAGGGGTCATCCTTAAAAGAGAATGAAATCCTGACATTTACAGCAACATGGTTGGAACTGGAGGTCATTATGGTCAGTGAAATAAGTCAGAAACAGAAAGACAAGTCTCGAATGTTCTCACTCATACGTGGGAGCTAAAGAAGTGGATTCCTGGCCGGGCGCGGTGGCTCAAGCCTGTAATCCCAGCACTTTGGGAGGCTGAGACAGGCGGATCACGAGGTCAAGAGATCGAGACCATCCTGGCTAACACGGTGAAACCCCGTCTCTATTAAAAAAATACAAAAAAACTAGCTGGGCGAGGTGGCGGGCGCCTGTAGTCCCAGCTACTCGGGAGGCTGAGGCAGGAGAATGGCGTGAACCCGGGAGGCGGAGCTTGCAGTGAGCCGAGATCGCGCCACTGCACTCCAGCCTGGGTGAAAGAGTGAGACTCCATCTCAAAAAAAAAAAAAAAAAAGAAGTGGATTCCTAAACAGAGAGAGTAGACTGGTTGACCGGGTGTGATGGCTCATGCCTGTAATCCCAGTGATTTGGGAGGCCAAGGCAGGTGGGTCACTTGAGGTCAAGAGTTTGAGACCAGCCTGGCCAATGTGGCAAACCCCTACTCTACAAAACATACAAAAATCAGTCAGGCGTGGTGGTGTGCACTATGGTCCTAGCTACTCGTGAGTCTGAGGCAGGAGGATCGCTTGAGGCCTGGAGGGTCGAAGCTGCAGTGAGCCATGATTGTGTCACTGCATTCCAGCCTGGGCAACAGAGCAATACCTTGTCTCAAAAGAAAAAAAAAAAAAGGCCAGGCGCGGTGATTCACGCCTGTAATCCCAGCACTTTGAGAGGCTGAGGCAGATGGATCACTTGAGGTCAGGAGTTCAAGACCATCCTGGCCAACATGGTGAAACCCTGTCTTTAGCCAGTCAGGTGGCACCTGTAATCCCATCTACTCAGGAGGCTGAGGCAGGCAAATTGCTTGAATCAGGGAGGCAAAGGTTGCAGGGAGGCAAGATCGCGCCACTGCACTCCATCCTGGGTGACACAGCAAGACTCTGTCTCAAAAAAAAAAAAAAAAAAAAAAGATGTAGACTAGTGGTTACTAGAGCTGGAAAGGGTGGGGGATAAGGAGATGTTAGTTATGGAGTACAAAACTACAGTTGGATAGGAGAAATAACTTTGAGTATTTGACAGTACAGTAGGGAAAGTATAGTTAACAATAATATATTGCATATTTCAAAACAACTAGAAGAAAAGAATTGTAATGCTCTCCAACACAAAGAAAAGATAAATATTTGAGGTAATGGATACCCTAATTGCCCTGATTTTATTGTTACCTATTGTATACAAGTACCGAAACACCATAAGTACCCCAAACCTATATACAACTGTCATATATGGATAAAAATAAATAAAGAGAACTCTGGCACCAACTTCAAGGCATAACATGTACAAATCCAGGGGATCTATTTATGGCATTGGTTGTGCTGAGTGTGCTAACTAATTTGATTGTGGAAATCATTACACAATGTATACATATATCAAATCATCACGTTGTACACCTCAGTATATACAATCTTGGTTGATTAAATCATTTTAAGAATAAAAGAACGATTTTTTAAAAGGATAAAAAGGAAAACACTGAACTTATCTGTGGCTCTTCTTTTTCCCTGCTCAGCTTTGAGCAACTGTGAAGGTAAAAACTGGATGCAGGTGACCTGTGCACCCTACGACCTGGCATGGGGTTCCCAGACGTTAGGTCTTTAGGATTATTTGTTGAGGTACAAAGGAAAGCATTGCCCAGAGAACTGGGCCCTGCTTTCAGTTGCATAAATACGGCCCATTCTTAAGGTCAGCAATTAAGTTCCAGGAAGATCCCTAGAGTCAGCTGAGCAGAAAATTACAACAAAGTCTCTATAGGGCAATTGGGGATTTCCACGAGACATGGGAGCAGCTGGATATTGCGTCAATGATAATGAAATCAGCTGGGTGAATGTAGCCGGGTCTCTAGAAACAGCCAGGTGGATGTAGCTGGCCCTGGAAACAGCCAGGTGGATGTAGCCGGCCCTGGAAACAGCCAGGTGGATGTAGCCGGGTCTCTGGAAACAGCCAGGTGGATGTAGCCGGGTCTCTGGAAACAGCCAGGTGGATGTAGCCGGGTCTCTGGAAACAGCCAGGTGGATGTAGCCGGGTCTCTGGAAACAGCCAGGTGGATGTAGCCGGGTCTCTGGAAATGTTTCAGGTGGATGTAGCCGGTCTCTGGGAAACAGCCAGGTGGATTCTCTGCAAAGCCAGGCAGCGGCGAGGTTGATATTGCTGGAAATAGATGACTGTAGCTGACTCTTTAGTAACAGCCGAATGTAACTGGGTCTCTGGAAAGTCACCATGAGGACGGAGCTGGAGATGAGAAGTGCTTCGTGGAAGCTGATGTCACGGGTAGAGGAGCACAGTCTTTTGCCTGGCAGGGTGTATGTGTGGGAATAGATTCCCCAGCCTCGCTTTCTTCTCACTCTCTGCTTTCTTGACGGTGACTCCCATGGCTGAACTCAACCAGAAACTAGACGCAAGAAGATGTTGGTGATGCAATCCATAGCGTCAGCCTCCAGGGTACAGACAAGATGGGAAAGGACAGAGGGTGTATTAAGAGTGGCCAGAACTTTCAGTGGGAACTGCTGCCACTGAACTGAGAACCTAAATGTAAGGGGTGTAGTTGGATCCCAGAGTGGCAGGACTCAGTGTCAGAAGTCAGTGGACAAAGGCGAGAATCTGGTGTGTTGAATTGGGTGTGGTTATCACAGAACTGGGTGTGGTGATAATAATGGACAGCAGAGTCAAAGCAGTAATCCGAATAGACTGTCTCATGCAGCCGTTTAGTGTTGTCCAGTTGACCGCTGCGTTCTAAGACGTGACATAGATAGGAAACTTACTTAATTCTTACTTGATTTGTATCAGCAGAACATTTCTTGGCGAAGAGTAAGAATCTAATTAGAATCATAAAATAGAGAGTCACAGTTTCTTAATCAATTACTGGAATTTGGCCAGTTTATAGACCCAGAACTCCTTGAATTAAAGGGAAGACCAGGTACCCTTGAAAGCACTGCTCTAGTATATACTACAAAAAGTTATACAATTATATTTCTCTCAACTTTCCTTAAATGTACCTATGGCCTTTATCATGGTAACTGTGCACTGGGTAAAGGAAATAATCAGATATTTTGGGTACAGCTAGACACTGGCTCTGAGCTAACACTAACTTCAGAGGACCCAGAACACCATGGTGACCCTCCAGTCAGATTAGAAGCTTATAGAGGTCAGGTAGTCAATGAAGCTTTAGCTCAGATCTGTCTCCTGTTGAATTTTCTTGGCCACGAAAGGCATCCTGTGGCTTTATTCCTAGCTCTGGAATGTATATTTGGATTAGACATCCTCAACAACTATCGAAATCCCCACAAGTGGGGAAAAAGATAGGACAAGCTATGGGGCATATGTAAGACTACTGAATGTGTTGATGTTTGCGTAGTATTCAACTAGTAATTGCTGCATAGGATGAGCTGATTGAGTTATTGTTGAGTTTTTTTTTTAATATTCTTTTTTCTTGTATAAAACGACGTTTAAAAATCCATCCCGTTACCAGTATGCAGGTTTCTTTTCTGTTATTTTATTATGGTATTTTAATTGAAAAAAATAATTGTATATAATCATATGTATTTACTGGGTATCATGAGATGCTTTGATAAATGTTGACCTTTGCAATCCGGCCAAAGACATGCCCATGGTAAGTGTGCTATTTTTTATTTAAAATGTGCACAAAAATTAAGTCAGATGAGACACTGTCTCCCCCTAGTGGTTCTCAAGTCATTTTCCATTTTAATCTGAGTAGGGAGAGCATCTAACTTTATAAGAGGAGTGGAGAAAACCAACAAGTCCCAGTGCACAGAGGACTCAGAGGTCTCCTGACATGTGAGAATGTGTTCATGCTTGCGCATGCGTGTGCGTGCGTGAATGTGTGAGTACATGCGCATGTGTGTTATGTGCGTAAGTGGGATGAGCTGTCTGTCTTCACTCACCCATGCCTCCCCTCAGACACCTCAGTTCATCCCGGATACATACGCTCCATCCTGGAGGCCTAAGATGAGCAAGTTCAGGGGATCTTATGTACAGCATGGGTGGGGATGGATGTGCTGATTAATTTGACCGTGGCTATTATTTCACAATGTAGATGTATATCAGATTATCACCTTGTGCATCTCGAATATATGCAATCACTGCCAATGAAATACTCACAAAAAATACTAACACCTCCTTTGTAGTTCTTGTTAATCCCATGCAGCCTTGAACGACATGAAGGCAGAGACTGGGTCCGAGTGATCTGTACACCCCAGAGCATGACACAGGACTGCCAGAGGTGAGGTCTTTAAAGTATTTATTGGTGCAGGAAGTAAAGCATGACCCAGAGGACTGGTCTCAGCTCTCAGATCCATATGTACGGCTCGTTCTCAAGATCAACAGCTAAACTCTAGGAGGACGTTCAGGATCAGCTGAGTAGATGATTGCCGGGGCAGCTCGCGGGATTTACAGAAGACATTTGGAAACTGCAGGAGGATGCGACGTTGTTGATGGAATCAGCTGGGATGACTACAGCTGAGACTCAACAGCCAGGACACTGGAGCTGGGTGTCTTGAAACAGACAAGTGACAGCAGCTGGGTCACTGGAAACAACCGGGTGACTGGTGTGATGGTGCACACCTGTAATTCCAGCTACTTGGGAAGCTGAGGCATGATAATTGCTTGAATCCAGGAGGCAGAGGTTGCAGTGAGCCAAGATCACACCACTGCACTCTAGCCTGGGAGACAGAGTGAGACTCTGTCTCCGACAAATAAAATAAAATAAATGATTGTAATTTTTAAAAAATAAAAAATAATAAAATAATAAAATAATAAAAAATAAAAACCCCAAAATATATGACCTTTTGTGTCATTATTCATAATAGCTAAATAGTGAAAAAAACTCAAATGTCCATCAATTGGTGGATGCATAAACAAAATGTGATACAGCGGTAGAATGGAATGTTCTTCAATCACATAAGGGAACAAAGGCCAATAACATGTTACAACGTGCATAGACCATGAAAACATTACGCTAAGTGGAATTGGATTTTTGCTGTTGTCATTGTTAATGTGGTGAATTTATTTTTACTTTTCTTTTTTAAGTTTCAATAGTTTTGGGGGAACAGGTGGTGTTTCGTTGCATGCGTAAGTTCTTTAGTGGTGGTTTTTGAGATTTTGGTGCACCCATCACCTGAGCGGTGTACACTGTACCCAATGTGTGGTCTTTTATCCCTCATCCCCTCCCATTGGTCCCCCTGGGTCCCCAGAGTCCATTATATCATTCTCGTGCCTTTACATCCTCACAGCATAGCTCCCACTTACGAGAACATACGATGATGGTTTTCCATTCCTGAGTTATTTCACTTAGAATAATGGTCTCCAAGCGCCTCCAGGTTGCTGGGAATGCCATTGTTTTGTTCCTTTTTATGGCCAAAGTATTCCATGGTGTGTGTGTATGTGTATGTGTGTGTGTGTGTGTAATATACATATTTTTCATATGTTTGTTGGCCATTTGTATGTCTTCTTTAGAGAACTGTCAAAAGTCAAAAGGAGAATTGGATTTGGAGGGAACAATTTTATGGCTATTTTTCAGTATAATCATCAGGTGAATATAGAATCTTTCCAGCCAGGGTTACTTTAATCTGTTACCTGTAGCCAGGAAGGGAGACGTTTATCACAGAGACAGGCACCAACCTGGGATACTTTTCCCCAAAGGTGAGTAACTGTAGTGTGAGCCCTAAAATTCACCACAGGTAGGTCCTGATTTGGCCCAAGATATGCTTTATCCACTGACGTGAAGTGCCAGGTGTTTTTCGTATGGTTTTGTTACTGAAAGACACAACTCCCTCTAATCTAAGGCATCCTCTCCAAATCCCACTGAGGCACAGGAGCGACACTAGGGAGGGGGTCCCGGAACTTCCTGTGAGAGATTCGCCTCCTGAACCCTGGCCGGATCCTCCCCACCCTGGGATCTCTGCGAACCTCTGGGGTCTCCTATTCAATCAGGACCAAGTTGTGAGGTGGGATTCCTCCCAGGCTACAGTCTCCCTGTTCCCTCTTTCAATTTCATCAAGACAGATCAGGAGCATGAGTGTGGGAGTGGTGGCGTCTCCTCCCACAGACCCTGGCTGTGCAGATGGAGGAGGCCACAGTTCCTGGATGGAGTAAATGTACTGGGAGCCTGGGTTCTCCATCACGAGGCTGTCCCGTCAGCAGCCCCACAGGAAGGGCAACTGCTCTCTCCGGGAGGCTGGCTTTCATTTCCCCAAGGCTGGGGCTGGGGCAGGCACCAGGCTCTCTTCAGATACTTCGCACAGAAATGGTATCTCCCTGACCCTTTTCTGCTATTTGTCCCATCTGTCCTCATCTCACCAAGGATCAGGACATAGGAGCCAATAGACCCAGCACCTTTCTGAGTCTGTCCTGTCCAAGTGAGGGTCACTGGGGGCTTGTTCTTCTTCTCAGAGCCTTCCCATGGGGTCTCCTTCCTTCCTTCAGCCCGTCCATCAACACAGCATTGTGGGATCCTTACCACGGCGGCCCAGCCCTGGGGATGCTTCAGGGAAGCTGCAGGTCCCTGCTGCAGGGCAGACTCAGATCGGCAGAGACACGTTGCACATCTGGCTGTGAACTTCAAGTTGAGCTGCAAATGGCAATGAGAAAAAAGGAGAAAGAAAGAAAGAAAGAAAGAAAGAAAGAAAGAAAGAAAGAAAGAAAGAAAGAAAGAAAGAAAGAAAGAAAGAAAGAAAGAAAGAAAGAAAGAAAGAAAGAAAGAAAGAGGAATAAAGAAATAAAGAAAGAGACTCTTCTTTTGTCGTTGGAATATGGGTTTTATTTCTTCCCAAGTTTCCTTCTTAGACTTTCCTCCCCGCTTTTTTCTATTTCTTAATAGTGTTCACCTCCCCCTCCCTTAAAAGTAACCTCTGAGTCATTCCTGCCTCCTCGGTGTCCCTCCCACCCCCAACCCCGCTTCCTTGGGCATTCCCCTGCATCTCAGTCTGCCTTCAAGGGTTTGGAAACAAGTACTTAGTCTTGAGTTCTGATTTCGGGATGGGATAGGGAGTTAATTTTTTCGGAATTGCTGACCTTCACCCCTGCCTGCATGACCTTGGGCAGTAAGTCCCATCTCTGAGCCTCAGTTTCCTCATTTGGAGCCTGTTGTCATGAACCCCCCTCCTGAGCGGTTCGGGGGCCAGTTGTGCCTGGGTCATGGGAGGGCCTCGGTCATGCACATTTCCAGACCAGGTTAAGACTTGAGGGGTGGACACATGTGTGGATCCTGGTGTTGGACTGTACAGTCACGGTGAGCGACTGACGTGCTCAACAGCCCACATCTGCTCCCAGCACTGGGAAAACCTGCTTATAATGTGTCTGAAATATGCAGCCACAGTCCTACAAAGAAAATGAGAAATGAAACTTCCTGTCATAGGCAGGAAACATTAAGAAGCAGAAGAGGTCAGAGCCGAGTGGCTGCTGGTAACTTGCGATGTCAGGCGGTCACTAAGGGGGAGGTTTCCACCTCTGTATGAGACAGAGGAGAACCCCCGGGCCCTCACACTCAGGGAGGGGTCATGGTTTTGGACGGAAGTGGGGAGTTGTGGCTCCTCCTCCCCTGTGTTTGTGGATGGCACTGGGGTATCTCTGCCCATTGACTCAGGTCCATGGTCACCCCTGAGCCGCCGCCTCCATGTGTGCGAAACAGATTCACTACAGCGTTATCACACATGGGCGTCTGTCCCACATGCGAGTCTGAGGCTCACGTTGGCCCCTCCCCTGCTGGTGACAGCCCTGAGCAGACTCGTGTGGCACTGGCGGGTGGAACCATCTCCCCTTTTCCAGTCTTAGCTCCCAGCACAGCCCTGGTACAAACCCTCTCTGGAAGAGGAGGCATGTGGGAAGCATGTGTCCAAGAATGACAAGAAGGAGGAATTATCCTCATGATCAAAAGTGCGATGACGGGCCGGGCACCGTGGCTCATGCCTGCAGTCCCAGCACTTTGGGAGGTCAAGGCAGGCAGGTCCTTTGGGCCCAGGAATTCAAGACCAGCCTGGGCAACACAGCAAAACCTCATCTCTACAAAAAATACAAAAATTAGCTGGATGTGGTGTCATGAATAATGGCCTCCAGCTCATCCAAGTTGCTGCAAAACTCAATCCTTTGTATATCAGTTGCAAAAAATTAAAAATACCTAAGAAGATACCTAACCAAGGAGGTGAAAGATCTCTATAAGAAGAACAGTAAAACGCTGCTGAAAGAAATCGTAGATGGCACCGCAAAACAGAAATAAATCCCATGCTCATGGATTGGAAGAATCAGTATTGTGAAATGATCATACTGCCCAAAGCAATCTTCAGATTCAATGCAATTCCCATCAAAATACCAGTATCATTTTGCACAGGATTAGAAAAAGCAATCCTAAATGTCAGGCCTCTGAGCCCAAGCTAAGCCATCACATCCCCTGTGACCTGCACGTACACATCCAGATGGCCTGAAGCAACTGAAGAGCCACAGAAGTGAAAATAGCTTAACTGATGACATTCTACCGTTGTGATTTGTTTCTGCCCCACCCTAACAGATGGATGTACTTTGTAATCTTCCCCACCCTTAAGAAGGTTCTTTGTAATTCTCCCCACCCTTGAGAATGTACTTTGTGAGATCCACCCGCTTATCTTACCTCCACCGCCTATCCCAAAACCTATAGGAGCCAATGATAATCCCACCACCCTTTGCTGACTCCTTTTTCGGACTCAGCCCGCCTGCACCCAGGTGAAATAAACAGCCTTGTTGCTCACACAAAGCCTGTTTGGTGATCTCTTCACACGGACACGTGAGACACTAAAAATTCATATGGAACCAAAAAAGAGGATGAATACCAAAGCAATCCTAAGAAAAAGATCAAATGTCAGTCGAATACACGTATCCTAGGCGGAATTGTGGGGTCTTGTTTTTGTTTTTGTGAGACAGAGACTCTCTCCGTCACCCAGGCTGGAGAAACAAAACCTTATTCAAAAATAAGGAATTGTTTGTGAAACCTGGCAATTGTGAATAGTGCTGCAATGAACTTAGGAGTGTGGACATCTCTTCTGTGTGTCAGTATCATTTCCTCTGGGTATACACCCAGCAGTGGGCTTGCTGGATTATACGGTTGTTGCACGTTTAGTTTTTTGAGGAGCTTCCATACTGTTTTCTAAAATGGCTGCATTAATTTACACATCCACCAATGGTGTGTAAGGATTTTCTTTTCTCCCCATGCTCACCAACACTGATCTTTCACCATTTTGATAATAGGCAATCTAACAGCTGTGAAGTGATAGCTCACTGCAAAATTTCACTTTTTACACATACACGTGTATACATATGTATACATATATACATACACATGCATATATATGTACATACATATCTGCACATATGTACCTATGTATGTGTGGATGTATATGTATGAATACACATATTTGTATATATACATATATGTACACACTTACATACATACAAACTTCAAGAAGCTATAACCTCACATCTCTTAGGATGGTTACTATGAAAAAGAGTAGAGTAGCAAGTGTTGTGAGAATGTGGAAAAAATGGAATACTTGCACTCTGCTAGTGGTAATGTAAATGAGTACAATGACTGCAAAAATAAAATAGATGTTTTTCAGAAGTTAACGATCAGAACTGCCCTATGTTGCAACAATTTCCCTGCTGGGTACGTATCTAAAGGAAACGACATCAGTACGTTGAAGAGATGCCCGCCCTCCCATATTCATGACAGCTTTAGTCACCATAACCAAGACAGAGAACCCACCCAAGTGTCCACCAGCAGGCGAGTGGATACAGAAAAAGAAATGCTCAGTGTATCCACAGCAAAAAACTACTCAGCCTTCTAGAAGAAGGAAATCGTTTCATTTGTGACATGGATGAGCCTCCAGGACATCACGCCAGGTGGAGTAAAGAAGACACAGGAAGACCCCTGCTGCCTGATCTCACTTATGTGTGGATTGCCCCAGTTCAGCTCATGGAATTAGAGAGTCGAAGGTGGTTCCTGGGAGCTGAGCGGGTGGGGGTGGAATCAGAGAGCTGCATCGAAGGATACCGCGTTTCAGTTAGACAGGAGGAGTGAGTTTAGCAGATCTGTTGTACAATACGGTGACTACAGTTGCTCACAACGGATTGTATACCCGAACATTGGTAAGAAAGTAGATTTTAAATGTTCTCTTAACAGAAAGGTAACTATGTGATGTTACAGATGTTAATTAGCTTGACCTAGTGATTTCACAGGGCATATTAAAATTTCACAGGATATATTAAAATAAAACACCCTAAGTATGTAGAATTTTAAATTGCCAAATAAAATAAAGTAAAACATTAAAGTAAAATAAAAAAATTATTATTCTGAGACAAAAAAACCATAGTTTAAAACATGCCTTTTATAGAATGGAAAATTCCATTCTATATGTGATGACTTTTTTTTTTTAATTTTTTGAGACAGAATCTGGCTCTGTTGCCCAGGCTGGAGTGCAGGGGCGTGATCTCAGTTCACTGTAACCTCCACCTCCTGGGATCAAATGATTCTCCTGCCTTTGCTTCCCCAGTAGCTGGGATTGCAGCGTGTGCCACCACGTCCAGCTAATTTTTTTTTTTAGTAGAGATGCGTTTGCCATGTTGGACAGGCTGGTCTCGAACTCCCGGCCTCAAGTAATCTGCCACTTCTGCCTCCCAATGTGTTGAGATTACAGGTGTGAGCCACCGCACCTGGGCACATTGCCTCTTTTTCTTTTTTTTTTTTTTTTTTTTTTTTTTTTTTTTTTTTTTGAGACTGAGTCTGGCTCTGTCGCCCAGGCTGGAGTGCAGTGGCCGGATCTCAGCTCACTGCAAGCTCCGCCTCCCGGGTTTATGCCATTCTCCTGCCTCAGCCTCCAGAGTAGCTGGGACCACAGGCGCCCGCCACCTCGCCCGGCTAGTTTTTTGTATTTTTTAGTAGAGACGGGGTTTCACCGTGTTAGCCAGGATGGTCTCGATCTCCTGACCTTGTGATCCGCCCGTCTCAGCCTCCCAAAGTGCTGAGATTACAGGCTTGAGCCACCGCGCCCGGCTTTTTTCTATTCTCAAGAAACATTTGTGACGCTCTGGGTGTGTTTGTGCATTTCATTAGTGTGTCAGTATGCGTAAGAAATCACCAATGAAGCTTCGTGAACTGGAGTTTATACCATGGGAACATTTTTATTACAGTGTTTTTCACACACACACATATATATACACACACATAAACACACACATCTAAAATGGGTCAGATTCTCTGATTACTCTTACGTTCATTACGTAAACTCCAGTTTGCAATACTTCATCTATTTAATCTGCATTTTCTGGTGTATTGGCATAGGTTTGCCGCCTGTTCTGTTGTTAGTTTCTGAAAACATATGTAGGATCTCTAGGGCTGTCTGCTCGCTCACTCCTGTGTGGAAATGCGTGCCTGCTCTTTCTTTCTCTTGCTCATTGTAGTTAGGATTCGTGAGTGCAATTAATGTTTTCAAGAATGAGCTTCACTGACTTTGTTGAATTTTCAAGCTTTGGTTTTTCCTCATGAATAACTCCTCTTATTATTATTATTATTCCCTTTCTTATGCCTTCATTTGGAATAATTTGTTATTCTTCTTCTAGATTTCTTTTCTTTTTTCTTTTCTTTTTTTTTTTTGAGACGGAGTCTCCCTCTGTCGCCAGGCAGGAGAGCAGTGGTGCGATCTCGGCTCACTGCAACCTCTGACTCCCTGGTTCAAGTGATTCTCCTGCCTCAGCCTCCCGAATAGCTGGGATTACAGGCGCGCCCACCACCACACCCAGCTAAGTTTTGTATTTTTAGGACAGACAGGGTTTCACCACGTTGGTCAAGATGGTCTCGATCTTCTGACCTCGTTATCTGCCCGCCTCAGCCTCCCAAAGTGCTGGAATGACAAGCGTGACTCACCGTGCCCGGCCCTGAATTTCTAATAGGAAAACCAAGATCATTCATTTCCTACTTTTTTTTCTTTTCTAATTCATTCATTCGTGGCTCATAGTTTTCCAGTTTCATCGTTTGATGTGTAATATTTACATTGTGATTCAGTTCAACGCACTTTCTGACTTTTAGTTTTCTCAGTGACGTCAATGATTATTGAAAAGTCTGTTGCTTTATTTCAAAAATGTATAGATGTTAGTTATTTATACTGCAGAACTGAGTGACCCCTAAAAGTTCCCAGCGTCTCCTGGTGTAGGTCCAGGCTGACTGGGGTTCAATGGTGTCCACTAGGGGCAACTCCCATGCGTTCCAGACTCCCTGGAATGTGGGGTCTAGGTCCCCTCTGGGCTAGTGGATGGTCAGGGTGGCGTAGATGCTGGACTCAACTGGAGGCACCCTTTCCTGGGATGGAGGAGGCTCAGTTGCCTCCCGTCTGAGGGTCAAGCTCTGCAGCTGGGCGTAGGTCACATCCTGGGGGTCTTCAGATGCAGCAGCCTGCAGTGGGGGAGAGTGAGAGGGAAGGAACGTGATGGGGGTGGGGGAGGCCTGGGGGCCTGGAGAGGAAAGGACCAGCCTGAGTGTCCATCGGCCTGTCCTCTTCCGCCTGTGTGTCCTTTGTGTCCAGGAATTCCTCGGACAGTGGGGAGGGAGGAGAGGCCATTTCTCTCCTAGGTCTGGAGTGTTTCACCTGGGCATGTGTCACTGTCTGGGGGTCTTCATCGTGTGGTCTCTGCTAGAGAAAGACACTGGTGGGGAGTGTCCTTGAGTCCCCCTGACCTCCTGGAGTCAATTTTCCCCACTGTTCCCAGGGTGATCCGATTACATCCCTTTCCTGATGGAATCTCAGGGATGCCCTAAGGCCATGTAGGGTTTGGCCGCTCCCTCCCTGTGGTTCTGGCCTCTCCTCCTCACTCTGACCTTGCCCATTTGGCTGCAGCCTCACACGGCCTTCCTGCAAGAGCTCGCTGCTGCCTCGGGGCCTTTGCACGGCTGTTTCCTCTGCCTGCAGGGGCTTGTCCATTACAGGATCCTGTGGCCCCCTCCATCCAGGCTTCTCAGATGACAGCTGAGCAGACAGCCCTCCCCTTACATTCAGACTGGCCCCACTGCCCCACACTCTCTGCCCTTTCCCTGGTTTATGTTTCTTACAGCACGTTGCACTCCTGCACACATGCATTTATTTGCATTTTGTCTCCCACCACGAGGTGAGCTCGGGAGGCGGGGGCGGCTCTGCTCCCTGCTGTGTCTGCAGCTCCCACAGGGAGCCTGATCCACAGTGAGCTCCCTGGGAACACTCGCTGGATGAATGAATGAAGGGGAGCCCAGGGGACCGGGGTGGTTCATCTATTCCTCATCCTCCTGAGGCCTGGGGAGTGCTCTAACCACCAGACGGCCAAACAGAGGAGGAGCGGGAAGGGGACCCGGGAGGAGGCCTGTGAGGTCCCAGGACAGCAGGAGAGAGTGAGGTCACAGCAGGCGGGAGGCAGCGTGCTGGACAAGGAGGGGTCCACCGTGACGATGCTGAGAGCCAGGGGAAGAGGACAGAGAAGTCCTGCAGGATTAGATCTGGCACCAGGAGGTCTTTGGTGCCCAGGACGGGGCGGGGGGGAGGGCGTGGGGAGTCTCACCCGACTGTCCAGCTCCACCCCGTCCTCAGGCTGTGTATCCTTCACGGCAGCATCTGCCGGGACAGAGCAAGGGGTTTGTCTCCTGGGAAGGTTCCCTGAGACCTCTCAGTCCTGCGGGCCCCTGCCCAGCTCCCAGACGGGGCCACTGCGATGCAGGGAGGGGCTGTGATGTTCCCGAGGTCCCACAGTGTGGGGTGAGATCATCTCACCCTGAGCCCCAGACCCTTTCCAGCCTGTGCCCCTTTCCCCATTGCTACGGAAACTTTGGGGTCCCCATCTCCTCCTGGCTGGTCGCCTCCCCCATCTCCTCCTGGCTGGTCGCCTCTTCCTGTCACTCACAGAGGTTTTCTTCCTGGGTGTCGGCAGCTGGGCTGGACCTGGGGGAGGAACGGGAGCTTTAGGGGCAGTGTACGGGGCCCGGTGGGAGTCTCGGGTCTTCGGGCAGAATTACCTCCTCTGAAGGCCTCTGTCTCTGGGCTCTGGCTCCACAGCCCCTGCAGGATGTTGGAAATCAGCCTTTCTCTGGGCTGGGGGAAGAAGGACAGAGCCTCAGCCCTGGGAACATTGGAGTCCCCTGCCCCCCACACACAGCTCGAAGGTAAGGAAGGAAACCTGAAAACACTCCTGCCTCCATGTTCCAAATGCCCCATGAGATGGACAGAGCCCGAAGGACACTTTACATTTGTAGATGGGACTGACATTAAGTGCTTTTTCCATTCGCCTGGTGAGAAATGCTGGAACAGTTCCTCAAAGCTGCATTTGCCCGGTGGTTTGGATTCTCTTTGGCTGCACCCTGAGCCCACCCTCGGTCAGCCCACAGGGTCTCCCCTTCCCTACTCACCCAATGTCCAACGTTTGCCCTGACGTCGATGTCGGAGGACAAGGAAGAGGAGGAGGAGGAGGAAGAGCAGCAGGACGAAGGCCACCAAGACGCCAGTCACAACCCCCAGGTGCCTTCCCAGACCTTGAGCATGATGACATCAGAAATG
Organism: Papio anubis; assembly: GCF_008728515.1. NCBI lineage: Eukaryota > Metazoa > Chordata > Mammalia > Primates > Cercopithecidae > Papio > Papio anubis. Next base: position 9,436,952 of record NC_044995.1, on the reverse strand, counting down.
GGGGTGATGTCATTGAAATAAGCGCCTACTGTGTGCAGGTGACTGCTGGACCTTCTGTTCACCACCTCCAACCCCTACAACAGAAACATCCACCCCACCCACTTTACAGATGAAAAACTGAGGCTCAGAGAAGTGAACCGCCTGTCCCAGGACCCCCAGCCAGGAAGCAGCAGAGCTGGGAAGGGAATCCAGGAGTCTGACCCGCAGCCCTTGTTCCCTGCACCAGAGCTGAGCCCCGGAGATGCAGGGAAAAAGCCTGACCATCCTGAACCACAGCCCTGCTCCCCTCCCCTGCCCCAGGTCACCGTCACTGCTGCAGGTGGGACAGGACAAGCCCCTGCGGAATCGGGTCTGGGAGGCTTCCCTGGGAGTTCTCCTCTCCCAGGAGGTCACAGCTGGGAGTCAGAGCTGAAAGGAACGTTCCCACCCGCAGGCCTCTCTCCTTTACACCTGGAGAAACTGAGGCCCAGGCAGGGGAGGGGCCTGTCCATGTCACCATCTCCAGAGGAGCCTGAACCTGGGACAGAACCCACCCCTGCCTCCCCAGGACCCCGCCCACCCTCCTCTCAGAGCCCCCACTCACCACTCTGGGGTTCCGACCCCGTGGGGGTGAGGGGCTGGTCCTCAGGGCCTGCTGGGTCAGGATGGGAAGGTGAGGGCTGGGGCTGCCCTGCCCCCCACGTCAGCCCGGCTGCTCCTCCCCCAGGCTGGGCCCCAACATCTCTCTCTGCCTCGACCCCGCCCCTCACCGGCCCAGCCTGAGCCCCTGGGAGCCTGTGGCCCCTCCTCTGGCTCTGCCCGGCTCCCTGGAGGGAAGGCCATGCCTGAGTCCTTGAGGGGAATGGGATTCTCTGGGAGACTCAGGGCTGCCCTGGGGGAGGCCGTTCTCCCTCTGAGTCCAGAAGCCGCAGTGACTTACCACATGTGGAGGTGGGGCCTGTTGTGGGGGAGCTGGGGCCTCCGGAGAGTCCTGGGTTAAAGAATGAGAGAAGGCTGAGGAGCTGGGGCTTCCCTGAAGTCTCCACCTCAAACCAAATTTCTCTACATGGGGGCTGTGGTCTTCCCAGCCTCTCCCTCCACCCACCTCCCCAGTTCATGATGCTGGCGATGCCGCTGAGGGTGGGCATGCCTTCGGGGGAGCCGTCGTCCTCCTCCCCTCTGATGGGTGAGTCTCCCTCTGGCAGAGACCCCCGTCGCATCCCCACTCACTTCATCCCAGCCCAGAGCTCTCCTGGGGGCAAGGCCTGAGCTGAGCCTTTGGGCTCAGAGAGGACAGGGTCAGGGCCCTCACCTGAGACCACGAGCTCCAGGGGGTCACTGGGGACAGACAGCAGGTAGGAGTTGGAGCTGCGTGAGCCGTAGCACCTGTAGGTCCCCGCGTGGGCTGAGGTCACAGGACTCATGGGAAATTCAGCCTGGTACTTAGGATATTTGTACATTGATCTTAGATGGAGGTGGGCATCAGCTGCTCCCGCCTGGGTCAGAAGGAAAGCGTGGAACTGCCACGAGGACTGACAGAGCAGGCTCACGTTCTCTCCTGAGGCCACCTTGGGGCCCGGCTGCACTGAGATGAAGGGTGTGCCACGGATCTGTCCTGGAGAGAAGAAGGATGGGTGAGGGGCTGCCCCACCTGGTTCTGAGCTGACGCCTCTCCAGGCTTCTATCTGGGACCCTCAGTCTCTGTCTCTGTTTTCTCTGAGTCTTCCCTTCTCCCCATTCCCTGTCTCTGTCTGTCTCTCTCTTCCTTGGGACCCCCACCCCTCATCCCGGCCATCACCACCTGGGATCCCCCGGCAGGGCCTGTGCAGAGCCTGGGTCCCTGACTGAACCTGCTGGGCTCCTCACCTGCGATCAGGATGTCCAGGGGGTCACTGGGGGCCGACCACTCGGGGGAGAGGTTGTGTGCACCATAGCATCTGTACTGGCCCCTGTGGGAGCGGCTCACAGGGCCCAGGAGGAAGTTGCCCTGGGAGAGCCCGGCCTGGCGCTGCCGACCAGGGCGCTGGAGGAAGTCATCTTCTCCCTCCTTGTACAGAGCGAATCTGTTGTAGCCGGCATCAGAGCCACACTGGAGGGTCAGCTTATCCCCAGGGGCCACGACAGGACCCGGCTGCACTGACAGTGACGGCTTCTTAGAAACACCTGGGAAAAGGTGGTCACGGTTTCCAGGAGCGACCCTCAGGCTTCCCCACAAACCCTCCCTCTCCCCCTGGGCCTCACCACTGCTGATCTTCCTGTGTCTCTGGCCCCAGGAGCCCTGAGCCCTCTCGTCCCTACATCATCCCACCTGGCGCTGCCCTGAGACGCGGCTCCTCCCCACCTGCCCAGAGACTCAGGGAACTCCAGGCAACGCTGTGAATTTCTCACCTGGGACCAGGAGCTCCAGGAGATCACTGGGTAAAGACCACACATAGGGAGAGCGTGAGTCATAACCATAGCACCGGTACGACCACCTGCGACTCGGGCTCACGGGGCCCACGGAGAAGACGGCCCTGGATGACCCACGGGTATGGGGCTGAGAGTTCAGGCATTGTGGGTGTTCGTCTTCTCCTTCCTTACACAGAGTGAAGTTATCAAATGCCACCTGTGAGACACACTGGAGGGTCACATTCCCTCCTGAGGTCACCACAGGGCTGGGCAGGGCTGAGAGGGTGGGTTTGCTGTAGGTTCCTAGGAGAGAAGGCGGCACCATGTTAAATGGGACTCACACCTCCTGCATCATCCCCAGGGCTGGGCTGTGAGAGGGAGACGCCCCTGAGAGCCGACCCCCTTCCTGAGGACAGAGCCTGGAGCTGGGACCCCTGAGTGTCCTCTCACCTGTCACCACCAGCTCCAGGGGGTCGCTGTACTCTGATGCATAATTGCGGATGTAATACCAACAACGATACCGCCCTGCATGTTCCGAGGTGATGGATCCAATGGGGAAATAGCCCTTCTTGACAAGCTCTTGTCGTATCCGTCCAACCCAGGATGCTGGGTTTTTTTCCCTATATATACGGTACTCCTGAACCTGAAGTCTCCCCTGACACCTGAGGGTCACAGGACTCCCCTCGCTGATCACAGACCCTGGCTCAGCCCGGAGAGTGGGCTTGGGAAGGGTCCCTGGAAGGAAATCAGAGATCAGATTCTAAGTCATTTCCCACCCAACAGATCTCAGCTCTTGATGGCAGGACCCTCCAGATGCCCCCATCAGTCAGCCCAGATCTGCTATTCCCCGTCCCCAGCTGCACGGGGGTGGCCCCTTGTCCCCAGTGAGGAGGAGGGACCCAGGACAGCTGGGGACAGACTCACCTGCCTGCACGTGGGTCCTGGCACCCAGACTCAGCCCTGGAAGAGAGTTCCCTGTGAGACATTGGCCCCTGAAGTCTGAGCAGGTCCTCCCCTCCCTGGGATCTTTGTGAGCCCCTGGGGTCTCCTTATGCACCAGCGTTTGGCTGTGGGGTGAGGCCCCTCCTAGGTTAGAATCTCCCCTCCCTCTTCAAATCTCACCGAGACAGATCAGGACCATGAGGATGGGGGTCATGGCGTCTCCTCCCACTGCCCTGCTCTGTGGATGGATGAGCCCTCAGTGCTGGTAGGACAGAGACACACGTGTGGCCACTCAGAGGCTGGGTCCTTCTTGTCATGGGGTTTTGTCATCTGCAGCCACACAGGAAGTGGAACTGCCCTCCCCAGGAACCTGGCTCTCATTCCTTTAGGTCTGAGGTTGGGGCAGGCACCGGGCCCTCTGCAGACATTTCAGACAGAAATGGGGTCTTTCCTGACCCCCAGACACTGTCTGTCTGGTTTATCCTTGTCTCACTGAGAGCTGGGACGTAGCGGCAAATAGAACTGGTGCTTCCTGTGTCTGCCCTTCCAGATGAGGGTAGTGGAGGCTTCCCCTTCACAGTCTCCCACAAGGTCTCCCTCCCTCCTTCAGCCCGTCCATCAGCACAAGGTTGTGGGGTCCTTACCTTGCCAGTTATCTCTCCAGCCCTGGAGATGCTTCATGGAAGACGCAGGTCCATGCTGCAGGCAGACCCAGATCAGCAGAGACGCATCTCACATCTGGCTGTGCCTTCCAGGCTGAGCTGCGTGTGGCAGTGAGCACAGAGGAGAAATGCAGGGAAATAGGGGAAGAAAAGTTGACTTCTTTCTTGGCACTGGATTGTGAATTTTCTCTCAACCAAATAGTCCCCTTCTCAACTTCCCCTTTTTAAAACTTTTTTGCTACAGCGTCCAGCCCCACCCAGCTGGGAACAAACCTCTGAGTCTTTCCTTCCTCTTTAGTGCCCCTGTGCCCTTGGCCGCCCCTCTGCACCTCAATTCCTGCTCAGCATTTCTGGAACAATGACTTATGTTTGAGCTTTGATTTGGGGGAGTGGGGGAGGGAGCTGATATTTATTCAATGACCGGTTATCATCCACTGCCTGTGTGACCTTGGGCGGTAATGAACCATCTCTGAGCCTCAGTCTTTTCCTTTGCAGACTGTTGTCACAAATCCCACTCGTCACCGTGGTTGTGGGGTCAGTGGTGCCTGGGATATTGGGAGGGGCTCATTTGTGCTTCATTTCCAGACCAAGGTAAGATCTGAGGTGTCTGGGACATGAGAGGATCTTGGTGTTGGATGGTTGATGCGTCCACTCATGATGTCGCCCCTGACCCTAATGGAGAAGTGTGCATCAGGCATTTCTGAAATACCCAGAGAATCAAGGTCATGAGCAGAAAAAGAGGTATGGAAGTTCCCAAGGGTAGACGGATCCACAAGAAAGAACAGAGGCCAGAGATGAGATGCCACAGGGTGGCGGGACCATCGAGGGGTCATTGGAGTGGAGGTTTCCGCCACTGAGTGGAGCCGGGAGAGGAACCTCACGATCTGCAATGACAGAGCGGGGCTCAGGGCTCCAGATGAAGGTGGGAGGCTGCGTCCTCCAGCCACACCTGAGGCTGGAGTGGACCCCAAGCAACCCAGGGGAGTCACCTCAAGGGAGTGCACCCAACCGTCCAGTGATAGAGCTGCTGGGATTCCAAAGAAAGAAGCACTAAACACCAGGGTGTCCATAGAGCATTTATTAGGGGGACTTCCATAGAGTGGGGCATCCTTGTCTCCTTGCCCAGTGTCTGCTTGTGCATCTCAAGGATGTGCTTCCACATAGAAGTATGTTCCTGAGATGGACAAGGAGGCACTGGGTGTTCTACACAAAGCTTTAACCAACCAACCAAACAAACAAAAAACCCTGGAGAATATTATCTCTCAGTACAGTTATTTTTTGGGATACACAGGCAATTCGTTTCAGTACCCTCTACATGTACCCAAATCTGCCCGTACTCCAGCCTCGATGTTGTCTCTGCTTGACCTGCATATAGGAAAAGTTTGCTGTTCATACACGCAGGTCTTGCTTCTCACAAATGCCATACTTCTGATCCCTGTTTGGTTGAAAAAGTGTGTATATAAGAGACCCCAGGAACTCAAGGTTGCCTTGCTCCAGGGTCACCAGGATTTTGAGTGTATTTGGGAATGAGAAGCAAGGATTACAATCTGGAGTGCATGGCATGGCAAGACACGGTGCGTCCAGAGAGGGAAGTGTGATATTGGGATATATACTGGTTTTCACCCGCGGTTCCTTGCTTGTAACTCCCATAGCCCTTGTTACAGTCTTTTGTTATAACATTGGCTGTGTTGGGCCTCAGGGGAGGCCTCTGACCTCCTCCTGCCCTTCCTTCACCTGCTCAAGGCAAGAATCTAATGTTCCCTGCCTTTCTGATGGTGGATCTTAAGACCCTCCCAGAAGATGGTCTCACCCTGTTCCTTGTGGGAGGAAATGCTGACATCATGAAGCTTCCATAAAAGCCCAAGAGGACTGGGTTTCATGAGTTTCTGGATGGCTGAGCATGCAGTGGTTCTTGGAGGGTGGCGCCCAGGGAGGGCATGGAAGTCACGTGCCCCTTCCCCCATGCCTCCTCCTATGCGTCTCTTTATCTGTGTCCTCTGCAGTGTGCTTTGTATTCAACCAGGAAATGTCCATGTCTCCCTGAGTTCTGTGAGCTGCTACAGCAAATTAAACCCAAAGAGGGGGTCATGGGATCCCCAACTTGAAGTCGGTTGGAGGTCTGGACTTGGCAATGGTATGGAGGGCAGTCTTGGGACTGAGCCTTCAATCTGTGGGATCTAGGACTGTCTCTGGGTAGACAGCATCAGAACTGACTTAGACATCCCAGCTGATGTCTAAGTTACTGGGTTTGGGGAAAAAAACCCGACACATCTGATCCTACAAGTCTTCTGTGTTGATGATTGGTGTAAGAGTAGAGGAAAAACACCTTAGAGAGAGCTCTCTGTACATAGAGAGGTAAAGGAGGTTCTTATCAGCAACAAAGGAGAGGCTGACAGAGCTGCTTAGAAACAGAGTTCCCTGATTCCAGAGGTTCAGAGCCAGAGCTGCTGTCGGTCCGCTGGAGGAGATGTTGTTGCTGAGAAAATGTTCTCTCGAGAGCATCTTACCTGAATTCCTGACATCCTAAAGAATAGCTAGTGATACACCTTGTCAAAGCAGGAGATGGGTGAAGGACATGAAAGAGTTTCTTGTGGGGTTTTTTAAAAGTCCTTAGAAACAGTTCTCATCTGAGACCTGGAAGCATGAGCCTCCTCTCCTTCAGGCCTTCCTGGCCCTGTGGGGTATGAGTTTGACCAAAGTCATCTCATCCTTGCATCTGTGACTTTCCTACTGGGTGTCTGCAGTGAAGGGATTGGGTTACGAAGTTTAACTTGAGAGTTTCAGGAATTTGGTTGAGGAGAGGCCTTGTTTCTATATCATTAGCAAAAGGGTTAATTTTTCAGTGTTTTCTAGAAACAACCTAAAGTGCTTTATCAGTACCTGGGAATATTTAAGACCTCAGCTTGGGTTCCAGCCTGCAGGTGGAAACAGGCATCTGTCCAACCCACAGAGCAGTCATGGCACTTTGTCTCTCTCTCAGAACAAAGCAAAAAGTGTAGGAAACCGTGGGACCCTAGAGAGACTGTGGTTCCCCCTCTTCTGTATTTGTGGACAGACTCTGGGATAGCTCTGCTCAGTGACCCCAGCCACACTCAGCACTAAGCCACTTTCCCGGATGGGCATGACACAGACTCACTTTATCATTGCTGGACCGGGCATCTCTCGCACATGAGTGTGAGACTCACATGGGCCCCACCATGTGGGGCACAACACAGAGCTGATACTAAGCTTGGAAGCATGGACACTGCAGGGTAGAAGCGGCTACAGCAATGCTCCTCATCAGCTTTCATTCCTGAGTGAGCCCTGGGAGAAACCGTATAGAAGATCACGTGTATAGGAGAAAACCCCACCCAAGAGAAATAAAAATCAAAGCGCCCATTACAGAAAAAACAGGCAACTATAGAAACGAATTAGGAAGCTATTGTGATGTGAAAAATAGTGAATCATATAAACACATTAAGAAATAATTGCATCAAGGACAAGACACAGCTGAAATGATGAACATTGTATTGGTGTGGAATATCAATTAAATTTTTCATCAGTCATCAGAGAAAACTACAAATGAATAAAATAGAAAACATAATTAATGCGCACAAGAAACATAATGGAGAGGAAACAGATATCTGTCTGTGTGTCACACTTTCAGAATGAAGGAAATGAGTATGTTAGTCAGTAAATACTTGCAAAGAAAATGGTTGACATTTTTACAGAAATGAAGAAAGAACATGAGTTTAACGCAAACAAATTAATAAATAAAATTAATGTCTTAACTATGATAGAGTAAAAGCTACCTAGAATAGATTAAAAGTAATTTTAAAATTACTGGAGAAAATAAAAACTATTCTCAAAGGAAAGACGAGCACATTGGGACTGGATTTCCCAAGAGTAAAAAGTGACAAGAAAATGACTGGGGGTTGAGGTTCCAGTTGGCTGAATGGAAAGGGCTGGAGTCTGCCTACTCACCAAGAGGACCCAAAATGGCGAGTAAATGCCAACAGGTCAAATGGATCTTCCAACAGGATGCTGGGGTTCACCTGAGAACCATGAGGACACGTAGAGAAGAGAAGAGAAAAGGTGGGAGCCAGGAGAGGCTCTTAACATGGGGAAGGGGTGAGTGAGTGAGAGGCTCCTTAACAGAGGGAAAGGGTGAATGGTGTGAGGCCCCTGGGATCCACACCCCTGCCTTGGCCCTTTACAATTCTGGTCACAGGAGAGCCCCTGACCCCGCTTGGCCTGCAGAGGCACACAGGGAGTTCCTGGAGATGGTGCAGAGGCGCCTCTGGAGCCCACGTGGAATCCCACAGGCTTCTGATCCCTGAGCAGCCTGGGTCCAGCTGCCACTGCCTTAGCAGGGAGGGAGGAGGCCAGGCACCTCTGTGGGCCCCAGAATCAATATGACAGCTGGGGCACAGGAACAGCCAAGCTGAGCACCACACAGCTCCCCACCTCTGTTGCTTTCTGCTAAATGGGGCTTCCTTCCTGCTAATAGGGCTTGCCAGCTGCACGGCCCCAGTGCACCCGTCCTGCCCCCACCTGAACACTGTGGCCCTGGCTTGGTGCCCTCTGAAAGCCCAATGCTCAGAGGCCCCTGACAAGCCCTTTGCAGTCACTGCCACCTCTGCCTCTGCCCCTAGGCTGCCCCAGGCCTAGGGAGGGTGTGGGGAGGCCTGGCACTTTCGCATGTCCCCAACAGCAAAACCGAGTGCCACTTCTTCAGGAGGGCAGTGTGAGCAGACCCTGTGCCCCACAGCTGCCAGTCTCCAGTGCCCCAGCCAAGGGGCCCTGCCCTCCCTAGTGACAGGCCCACAGCACGGCCGCCCTGCCCCCACCTGGCCATTTTGGCTGCAGCCCTCAGCCCTTCTGAGAGCCCAGTCCCCACAGGCCTGTGATCTGCCCCCAAGTTCCAACACCCGAGCCTTCTGCCTGCCCCGCCTGAGAATTCTGCCTGTGACCTGGGGACCAGCTCAGCCCTCCCCATCACAGCCAGCACCTGAAGCCTGGAACAGCCGAAACCCAGTCAAGCCCCTTCAGGACTCACACACGCTGTCCAGCTGGCCACCTAGGGCTCTGCGATCCGGGAACTGCCTGCCCTTTCCTACTCTGCCGGCACCTGACCAGTCGCCCCAGGGCCTGAGGTTGGGCCCACCCAGCCAGCAACACTACCACAACTGACGTCCACTCTCCCATCCAGAGACGCAGAACCCCCCACATCCCACCTACATGAAGCAGCTGCCACGTCGGACAACGGACGGCCGCTCAGGGTCTGCACTGGGCTGAGGGAGGAGGCTCTGCCTTGGAACCATGTCTGCAGAGAATGGCAAGGTGGGTGTTTCCCATGGCTCCCAGTCACACCATGGCCTGGGGAGAGACAACAGTGTGTGTCTGAACTGAGACTCACGAGCCCTGGAGCAGGGGTGTGACAGGGAAACAGACAATGTCCCCTATGGGACTGGAAGTGGATGTAGCTCCTTCATCCCCCACAGAGACCTCAGGGCATTTCACTAGGCGCTGCCCCAGCCATGTCCATCAGGACTGGTGCCTGCACTCATCATTAGGATATTCGTGGGCAAGCCAGGGGTTCCAGCTCTGCCCTGCTGTGTTCCCTCACCCCGTTGGAACAGGAAGCTCAGGGCTCCAGACACTCCACGGTCCAGCCCCTCCCCTGAAACGACAGACAGCACCTCACAGGAAACACGCCAGGTCCATATGCACCTGCGTGTGCTGAGGGTGGCTCTTACCCTTAAGCACCAGCTCCCGGCCTGCGATTTGAACTGAACAGCCCAACACAAACCGTGCTGCAGAAGCGCCCAAGGCTATGGGAAAAAGCCAAAAGACCCTTCCCAACATGTTCTGCAGTCACATTCCCTGCGGGGTGGGAGGGAAAATGTGCAAAAGAAATCCCATCCAAATGAAAATAAATTCAAAGACAGTAAGTGGCAGCCTCTCCAGATGAGAAGGAATCCGTGCAAGGATTCTGACGCCGTGAAAAATCTGAATATTGTGGCACCACCAAAGGATCGCACTAGCTCTCCAGCGATGGACGCTGAAAACAACAGAAACTCAGAAAGGACAGGTAAAGAATGAGACTGAGACAAAAACATCACAAAGAATCAATGAAATAAAAAGTTGGTTTTTTGAAAGTATAAATAAAATTGACAGAGGCTAACTACACTAACCAAAAGAAGGAGAAGATTTAAATAAGCACAATCAGAAATGATCAAGTTGACAGTACAACCAACACCACAGAAATACAAACGATCATCAGAGACTACTTCGAACAGCTTTATGCACATAAACTAGAAAACCTAGAGAAGTGGATGAATTCCTAGACATATACAACTTCCCAAGATCACACAGGCAAAAAATGGAAACCCTAAACAGACCAGTAACAAGTAACAGAAAAGAATCAGTATAAACATCTTCCAGCAAAAAAGCGCAGGAACAGATGGATTCACAGTTGAAATTTGCCATATATACAAGGAAGAGCTTGTGCCAATCATACTGAAAGTTTCCAAAAAATCAAGGTGGTGGGATTCTTTCCTAGCTCATTCTATGAAACCAATATCACCCTGACAGCAAAATCAGACAAGGACCCAACAGAAAAATAAAACTACAGGCCAAGAAACCTGAGGCACATAGGTACAAAAATCCTCAAGAAAATACTAGGAAATGGAATCTAACAGTGTATAAAAAACATAATGCATCATGATCAAGTTGACTTGATTCCAGAGATGAAAGGATGGTTCAATATATGCAAAGTCAATAAAGGTGACTCATGACATAAACGTGAACTAAGAACAAAAAGCATACGATCATCTCAATAGATGCAGACAAAGCATTCAGTAAAGTCCAATATCCCTTCATGATAAAATCCCTCAACAGACTAGGCATGAAAGAAACATACCCCAAAATAATAAGAGCCTTATATGACAAACCCACAGTCAATATCAAATTGAATGGGGAGAAACGAAAGCATTTTCCCAAGAAATGGAACAAGACAAGGATGTCCACTCTCACCACTCCTATTCAACAGAGTACTGGAAGTCCTAGCCAGAGCAATCAGGCAACAGAAAGAAAGAAAGTGCATCCACATTGGAAAAGAGAAAGTGAAATTATCTGTGTGTGCTGATGACACGATCATATACCAAGAAAACCCTGAAGATTCTTCCAGAAGACTTGTAGACTTGATAAGTGACTTCAGTAAAGTCTCTGGATACAAAATCAAGCTACAAAAATCAGTAGCCTTTCTATACATGAATACCATTCAAGCTGAGAACCAAGTTAAGAACACACAAACACAAACACACACTGAGGAGTATATTTAACCAAGGAGGTGAAACACCTCTACACAGAGAATGACAAAGTGCTGATGAAAAGAACTGTAGGCAACACTACCAAACAGAAAAGTATTCCTTGCTCACAAATGGGAAGAATCAATATTATTAAAATGACCATATTGCCCAAAGCATGCTACAGATTCAACACAATTCCTATCAGATTACAAATCTCATTTCTTTAACAGAATTAGAGAGAAAGCAATTTTTAAATTCGTTTGGAACCAAAAACCAGCCTGAAGAGCTAAAACAATTCTCTGTAAAAAGAACAAACCAGGAGGCATCACATTACCTGATTTCAATTATACTGTAAGGCCATAGTAACTAAAACAGCATTTACTAGTACGAAAATATATACAGATGCCACATGGCTCGCATACAAAGCACATTCACTGCTTCATCTGGGTGTTGCACTTGGTGTTTTATAGGGAGAGTTGGCTACTCCCCTTCTCAGGGCCAACAGACCTTTTAGTGGCACTGTCTGGTACACTAAGCTGGTCATTCTCTCCAGAATAACCTCCTGTGCATTTGGATCACATATACTCATTAGTGATTGCTTAATAGAGATCTACGGGTCCTGCATCAACCCAAACAAGCTCTTAAATTCTGAAACATTTAAAATTAAGAATTTGGCCCTTAAAGTGGTTATTTTTTACAATCTACTACGTAGTTTTTTTTTTTTTTTAAGAAACTGTTAACAATCTAAAAAGTGGAACAATTCCTTTGCATTATACCCTCTGGTTTTAATAGTTACTTGTTTTTGCCCTTCCTCCATATCAAGTATCTTCTCGGTAATCACAGGTCTCAGAGTTAACTTTTGTTGTCCTGGCTAAATTGTTCTTTTTATTTACTTTTATCTGTGTAATTTTTCCTTCATTTTAAAGCAACTCTTAAATAGTTTCCTAACTAGAAAAAACCTACTTTTTTGGCAAAATCCATATCCTTGTGTTTTATAAACTTCACCAAAAACATTTTATGCTCCTACTATTTTAATTTAGTAACCCAAATTTCAAGTGAAAAAAAAATGAGATTTAACATAACATAGTTGTAAGATTGCAAATTACTTGAGAGTTTTAAGATTAAATTTACCAAATTAATTTTAGTAAATATTAAAGTTATGTGAATTCAAAGGCATCTGAGTTAGCCTCTGCCAATCTGGTAAGCACTTACTTTTTTTTAAAAAAAGACAATTGATGAGTTTTTTCATGTAGTTTGGTAGTGAAATATCACATCCAGATAACACATCTGAAGATAGAGATATAACAGGCATACAGAATAAAAAGAGCAGGTCTAAAAGATATTTCATTTTTCTGTTTTTAAACAAAAATTCCGCTCTTACTTTAGATAATTAATAAAAGTTACAGAAGCCAACACAAGGTGAAGGAGAGAGCTATCATCCAAGGCCTTTCAAAAGAGAAAGAGCCAAACTTTGATATATTCATCAGAAGAATTTCAAAAAGACAGATTACAGAATTTTTAAATTAAAAACTTTTTGCATTAAGAATAAGTTAATATTTTAGTAAAACCTTGTTTTAACCAATTATTTAGTTTTGTATCAGTGTGTGTGTTTTAAATATCAAAGACCCATCTGTAGAATGACTATTATAATTTATTTCTTAATCATAATCAACTATATTATACAACCTTTCTTTTAAAAAATGTCCTGTTTTTACTAACCTTATTGTGACTTACAGAGACCATTCACATCATGCTTAAACTGCCTGTTTTGTCCTAAATATCCCTCTTTCTTGAACTATCAGTTATTTTATTTCAGGACAAAAATTCACTACATAAGACACTTTCTTGTGTAAAATTACTTTCCTTTTCATCTTTTTTTACACCAAAATTCCTCTTTATATTTATAACTTTCTTTACATCTCTCTTCTTTCCTGGTTCCATTTATCTTGTTTTATACATGACTTTTAAGTAAGCTCTGAGTTAGACACAGATATTTATCTCTTAATAAGAATTGTTTCTTAAAAAATGTTTCCCTATAATTTTTAAATTATAAATTATCCAGCTAGTCAATTAATATCTATTATTTAATATAACTTTAGATTCTAAATTATGTGAGAAGTTTGTTTATAAGCATTTATTCCATTGCATTTACTTGATAAATTTATTTAATAGTTTACCCAGATTATTTATGAACACTGTGACAGTCATCACTTCAAGTTAATTCCCTGTTAACCAATGTTATAAACTATGAATTTCAGGTGTTTACTTAAGTAAGGGAACTTATGGTTAAATATAAGGGTATTTTTTTAACCAATATCTCAATAGTTAGCTGTTTTCACATAACCAACAATATTACATGGCTTCTTTATTAAAAATTATACAAGCAAAGATCATTCTGTTTTGGGCCAGGTTTATAATTTTGTTTTGTGTGTGTAAGGCTGCTCTTGAACTCCCAACCTCAGGTGATCCACCGACCTTGGCCTCCCAAAGTGCTGGGATTTCAGGCATGAGCCACCGTGCCCAGCCAGGTTTGTAGTTTTATAACCCTTGTGGCAAATCTCATACTATTCTGCAGGGCTAAGCCCAAAACCACTTGTGCAATAAATGCAAACAAAAATGCTAACAATTCTTAAGACATTTCTAATCTTATTTTACCAATAGTTTTAAAGCCAGCTTATTTATTAAAGATTTTACTTAAGTCATGTGAACTTGAAGAAGCATTTTGTTCTGATAAAGTATTTGATTTAAGCACTTGTATTTTCTTTAAGCCAATTAATTAGAGCTCTTTTGTATATTTTTAGTAGTGAAACGTAACGTACACCACACACAGATACATGGATGCATTAGGCATGCTGATAGAAGTACATCTTATAGATTCAAAAATCCTCTTTTTTTTTTATCTCAAATTTTCAAACTCTTTTTTTTTTTTTTTTGAGGCAAGGTCTCACTCTGTCACCCAGACTGGAGTGCAGTGGCATGATCTTGGCTCACTGCAACCTCCATCTCCCATGCTCAAGCGATTCTCCTGTCTCAGTCTCCCAAGTAGCTGGGATTACAGGAGTGTACCACTACTGCCTGGCTAAGTTTTACATTTTTAGTAGAGACAGGGATTCACCATGTTGGCCAGGCTGGTCTTGAACTCCTGACACCTACCTCAGCTTCCCAAAGTGCTGGGAATACAGGTGTGAGCCACCGCACCCAACCCTTTCAAACTCTTCATAACCTGTTTCCTTACCCCAAGCAGTTATCAGCTAAATATCCCTAAATTTCCATATTACAGGAAACAATTTTTAGATGAAAAAATCAGATAGCAAAACTTACATCTCAAAGTACAGAGGAAGAAGTCGGGTGTGTTAGAGGGACATTAAAATGGGTTCATTGCTAATTAAACATAAGATTATAGAAATCTATCATAAAGGCTTTTAAACACACACCACACACACACACACACATGCACACACAGACATCCTGTAGCTTTTACTTCAAAACTCTAGCCATGAGATATTAATATAAATTTACCAGTTTGCAAAAAAAAATTTGGATCTGGACAGTGGTTTTTATCTCAGTAGAAAAGTAACAGCAGATGTAAAGCAAGCAGAAAAGAAAATAGAGAAAGAGAGAACTTAGGAACTCTATAGTTTGCAAGCCGTCATTAGGGCTCTCTTACCTTGATGTAAATGTGCACAAAGACAATAATATTTTTGTTTTACACAAACTCCAGCAAGTAGAGGCGCCATAAAACCAATGGAGTGCCCACAAGGGGGTCATTCTTCTTGTTTTCTCCTCATTCTTAGATTATTTGTTTCCCACTTTTTCTTTTCTTTTTTCTTTTCTCTTCTCTTCCTCCTCTCTTCTCCTCTTCCCTCCTGTCCTCTCCTCTCCTCTCTTCTCCTTTTGTTAAAGGAGGAAGTGAGCTGTGGCCTAGGGGTTTGTGCAGTGGGCCACAGTGTGCTGGTTGTGGGTGGGACTCCACAGGGTCTCGCCACTGAGTCATTTCTTCCCTTTCATGTGTGTAAATTTTTCTCTCCGAAGGTCTAAACACCTCCAGGAGTGCTCAAAATGCAGAGTGACCAGCTCCCATCTGTGCTTCCTGAACAAACCTTTTTAATACTGATTTTGCTGTGGGTTCCCTGTAAGCCACTCACATCACGGTGGGGTCCACCTCCCCAGACACTCCCACAAGCCCTCCTCATCACTTCCCACATTTTCGGCTGGGAGGAGCAAAATGCCCTTTCTTTTTTAAGCTGAGGAAACACAGTCAGTCATTTCCCTATGAAAACAACAGTTCAGTTCCTCATGCAAATGTGAACAGGCAAGCCAAATCGAGATTAATGTGGGGAGAAAAGCAATGGAGAAGACCCTTTAGAATGTATCTCCCAACTAGAAGTAGGATCCTTAAACAACAACTTCCTAGAAAGAAAAAGAAATAGTAGCTCAGAATAAATAAAGGGCCGTCAACCAAAGGGAGGTCGGGACTCAGGAGGACTTACCACTTCCAGCAGAGAAGAAGCTCAAAATCCCGGAGGCTTTCAGTGGACCCCTGCTGGTACCGTAGCTCCAGGTTGAGACAATTCCTTTGGAATCCTGAGTCTTATCTGAGACCTCACGTGTTCAGGCACCAAATTATTGTGGACAAAAAGAGTCAAACTCTGTAATACATTAAAAGAGATTTATTCTGAGCCAAATATGAGGAACCAGCCCTCAGGAGGTCCTGAGAACATGTGTCCCTTGACTTTTTAATAATAGCCCTTCTGACAGGCGTCAGAAGATATCTCATTGTGGTTTTGATGTGCGTTTCTCTCGTGATCAGTGATGTTGAGCTTTTTTAATATGATTGTTGACCACATGTATGTCTTCTTTTGAAAAGTGTCTGTTCATGTCCTTTGCCCACATTTTAATGGTTGTTTGTTTTCTTCTTGTAAATTTGTCTAAGTTCCTTAAAGATATTGGAGAGTAGACCTTTATTAGATGCATAGTTTGCAAAAACTTTCTCCCAGTCTGTAGATTGTCAGTTTACTCTGTTTACAGTTTCTTTGCAGTGCAGAAACCCTTTGGTTTAATTAGATCTCATTTGTCAATTTTTGCTTTTGTTGCCATTTCTTTTGGCATTTTAGTCATAAAATCTTTGCCCATGCCTGTGTCCTGAATGTATTGTCTAGGTTGTCTTCCAGGTTTTTATAGTTTTAGGTTTTACATCCATCAATCAATCCATCTAAAGTTAATTTTTTTATATATGGTGTAAGGAAGAGGTCCAGTTTCAATTGTCTCCATATGGCTAGCCAGTTATCCCAGCACCATGTGTTGAATAGGGAATCCTTTCCCCATTGCTTGTTTTTGACAGGTTTCATAAAGATCAGATAGTTGTAGGTGTGTGGTACTATTTCTGGGTTTTCTATTCTGTTCCATTGGTCTATGTGTTTGTTTTTGTACCAGTACCATGCTGTTTTGGTTACTGTAGCCCTGTAGTATAGTTTGAAGTCAGGTAACATAATGCCTCCAGCTTTGGTTTTCTGTTTTTGTTTTTGCTTAGGCTTGCCTTGACTATTTGGGCTCTTTTTAGGTTCCATATGAATTTTTAAATTTTAAATTTTTGGTTCCATATGGTTTTTCTAGTTCTGTGAAGAATCTCAATGATAGCTTAATACAAATAGTACTGAATCTACAAATGGCTCTGAGCAGTATGCCCATTTTTAAGATGTTTATTCTTCCTATTCATGATCATGGAATGTTTTTCCATTTGTTTGTGTCATCTCTAATTTTTTGAGCAGTGTTTTATAGTTCTCCTTCAAGAAATTGTTCACCTTCCTAGTTAACTATATTCCTAGGTTTTGTGTGTGTGTGTGTGTGTGTGTGTAAACTGTAAATGGGATTGCATTCCTGATTTGGCTCTCAACTCGACTGTTATTGGTATATAAATGCTAGTGATTTTTGCACATTTATTTTGTATCTTGAGTCTTTGCTGATGTTGTTTACCAGCTTAAGAAGCTTTTGGGTTGAGACTATGATGTTTTCTAGATATAGGATCATGTCATCAGCAGACAAAGATAGTTTGACTTCCTCTCTTCCTATTGGAATACACCTTATTTTTTTCTCTTGCCTGATTGCCCTGCCTAGTATTTCCAATACTGTTGAATAGCAGTGGTGAGAGAGGGCATTCTTGTGCCAGTTTTCAAGTGGATTGCTTCCAGCTTTTGCCCATTCAGCATGATGTTGGCTGTGGGTTTGTCATAAATGGCTCTTATTATTTTGAAGTATGTACCTTCCATACTAGTTTAATTAGAGTTTTGAACAAGAAGTGATGTTAAATTTTATCAGAAGCCTTTTCTGCATCATTGATATAATCATGTGGGTTTTTTTGTTTTAGCTCTGTTTATGTGATGAATCTGTTTTTTGATTTGTGTATGTTGAACCAATTTCAGGCTCATTATTGGTCCATTGAAGAATTCAATTTCTTCCTGGTTCAGTCTTGGGGGGGTGCATGTGTCTGGGAATTTACCCATTTCTTTTAGATTTTCTAGTTTATGTGCATACAGGTGTTCATTATATTCTCTGATGGTTGTTTGTATTTCTCTGGGATCAATGGTAATATTCCTCATGTCATTTGTGATTGTATTTATTCAAATCTTCTCTTTTTTAAAAAATTAGTCTAGCTAGCAGCCTATTTTATTAATTTTTTCAAAAAAACAGCTCCTGGATGTGTTGATCTTTTGAATGATTTTTCTGTGTCCCAATCTCCTTCAGTTCAGCTCAGATTTTGATTCTTTCTTGTATTCTACTAGCTTTGGGGTTTGTTTGCTCTTCATTCTCTAGGTCTTTTAGTTATGATGTTAGGTCATCACAACTAATGCGACGTGGACATTTAGTGCTATGCATTTTCCTCTACTCCCTTAGCTGTGTCCCAGAGATTCTGGTATGTTGTATCTTTGCTCTCATTCATTTGTAATACCTTCTTGATTTCTGCCTTAATTTCGTTATTTACCCTGATATCATTCAGGAGCAGGTTTTTTAATTGCCATGTAATCATATGATTTTGAGTGAGTTTCTTAGTCTCAATTTCTAATTTGATTGTGCTGTGGTCAGAGAGTGGTTTGTGCCGACTTCAGTTGTCACAAACTGAATTTGCTGAGGAGTGTTTTGCTTCCAATCATGTGACTGAATTTAGAGCATGTGCCATGTGGTGATGAGAAGAATGTAAATTCTGGTTTGGGGGCGTCGAGAGTTCTGTAGATGTCTATCATGCCCATTTGATCCAGTGCTGTGCTCAGGTCCTGAGTATCTTAGTCAATTTTCTGTCTTGAGGATCTGTCTAATAGTGTAAGTGGGGTATTAAGGTCTC
This sequence comes from Papio anubis, assembly GCF_008728515.1. NCBI lineage: Eukaryota > Metazoa > Chordata > Mammalia > Primates > Cercopithecidae > Papio > Papio anubis. The sequence continues at coordinate 9,418,353 of NC_044995.1, read as the reverse complement.
CCACTATTTGTGCGTGGGAGTCTAAGTCTCTTTGAAGCTCTTTACAAATTTCTTTTATGAATCTGGGTGCTGCTGTGTTGGATGCATAGATATTTAGGAAAGTTAGATCTTGAATGGAATGAATGGAATTCTCATGGGAACATGACCAAGGTTCTAAGATCCATGAAGGTGTCAGTTTGAGTGACATACATTTTTTTTTTTTTTTTTTTTTTTTGAGACAGAGTCTTACGCTGTCGCCCAGGCTGGGAGTGCGGTGGGGCAGTCTTGCCTCACTGCAACCTCCTGCCTCCCAGGTCCAAGCGATTGTCCTGCCTCAGCCTCCCGAGTAGCTGGGGTTACAGTTGCTTGCCACCATGCCCAGCTAATTTTTGTATTTTTAGTAGAAACGGGATTTCACCATGTTGGCCAGGCTGGTCTCGAACTCCAGACTTCATATAATCTGCTGGCCTCTGCCTCCCAAAGTGCTGGGATTACAGGCGTGAGCCGCCACGCCCTCCTGAGTGATATATGTTTTTACCTGCAACCACAAACTCTTACAGATCATCACAGGTAGCTGGAGAAAAATATAAGACCAGATCGTTTGTAATTTCCCTTGGTTCAGACAATTGTTGGTCCTATGAGAAACTGAATCTGGTACTTTCTCAGTGTGAACTAGGAATAGTTTCACTTCATGGGAAATTGCAACCTACTTATTTTAGAACACTGAGTGATATTAGAGTATCACATCCTGTTTGTACTTCTCCATGGGTGTGGGGAAAAAAAAAGACAAAAAGGGTTTTGTGTGATACTTGGGAGATGTGAGCTTTTATAAAGACAAATATATACATATATACACATGTATATACACATGTATAGTTACTATTACAATTATCTGGCCTAAGAAAAGAGACAGGGAACCAAGATTCTTCTTTATAACACCTTTTTCGGACCAAGAATGGAACAGAAACACATACTTTTTCTCCTCAGCCACCAAGACTCAGGGCTGTCTCTTTCCTCTCAGGCCAGTAAGGAGTCTCCACTTTCCACCAGTAGTTCTTACAGATGAAGCCCAGTTATCCCTACATGCCCATATATACAATCACATTTATAGTTGTTTTAAATTTCAAAATCTCTAACACTTGAGCCTCTTCCATTTTGTACTTGAGTTTATATTGCTAAGATGCATGCCTATTAATTTTTAGTTCCTTATTATTATTATTATTATGTTCAACTTTTATTTTAGAATGTGGGGGCACATAACGCAAGTTTGTTAGAAAGGTATATTACGTGATGCTGAGGTTTGGAGAACAAATGAATCCGTAAACCCAGGTAGTGAGCATAGCACCCAACAGACAGTTTTTCAGCCCTTGCCCTCCTCCCTCTCTCCCCACTCTAAGTGTCTCCAGTGCCAGAGCCAGACTGTCTCAAAGAAAAAAAAAAATCACAGGAAACATCCTGTTGTTACAGGCATTGGCAAAGTGTTTACAGCTAAGTCTTCGAAAGCAATTAAACAAAAACAAAAATTGATGAGTGGGACCTCATTAACCTACAGATCCAGTGAAGGCCTAATATTCAGAATCTAGAAGCAACTTACACAAATCAGCAAGCAACAAACAAACAGCCCCGTTAACAAGTGTGCAAAGGACATGAACAGACACTTATCTATGCACACATGTGCCCAATGTTTAGCTCCTGTTTATGAGTGACAGCGTGCTATGTTTGACTTTCTGTTTCCACATTACATCACTTAGGCTAATGACCTCTAGCTCCATCCATGCTGCTGCAAAGCGCATGATTTAATTTGATTTTAACGGGGCTGTTTGTTTTGTGCTTGCTGATTAGTGTAAGTTGCTTGCAGATTCTGAGTATTAGACCTTCGCTGGCTCTGTAGGTTAATGAGGTCCCACTCATGAATTTTTGTTTTTGTTTCATTGCTTTTGAGGACTTAGCTGTAAACACTTTGCCTGTATCAAGGAAGATGTTTCCTATTTATTTATTTATTTATTTTTCTTTGAGACGGAGTCTGGCTCTGCTGCCAAGGCTGCAGTGCAGTGGCGCGATCTCAGCTCACTGCAACATTTGCCCCCCAGGTTCAAGCAGTTCTCCTGCCTCAGCCTCCCAAGTAGCTGGGATTACAGGTGCCTGTCTCCATGCCAGGCTATTTTTTTTTTTCTTTTTTGTATTTTTAGTAGAAATGGGGTTTCCACCATGTTTTCTTCTAGGATTCTTATAGGTTGAGATCTTACATTAAAATATTTAATCTAGGCTGGGCTTGGTGGCTCACGCCTGTAATCCCAGCACTTTGGGAGGCTGAAGGGGGCAGATCACAAGGTCAAGAGATCGAGACCATCCTGGCTAACACAGTGAAACCCCATCTCTACTAAAAATACAAAAAAAAGTAGCCGGATGCGGTGGCGGGCGCCTGTAGTCCCAGCTACTCAGGAGACTGAGGCAGGAGAATGGCAGGAACCCGGGAGGCAGAGTTTACAGTGAGCCGAGATTGCGCCACTGCACTCCAGCCTGAGCGACAGAGCGAGACTCTGTCTCAAAAAAAAAAAAAAAGAAAAAAAATATATATATTTAATCTGTCTTGCTTTAATTTTTGTATATGGTGATATGTAGGGGTCTGTCCAGTTTCATTCTTTTGCATATGGCTAGCCAGTTATCACAGGATTATTTTTTAAATAGGGAGTCTTTTCACCATTGCCTATTTTTGTTGACTTTGTTTAATTTCAGATGATGATGGTAGGTGTGTGGCTTTATTCTGTTTCATTGGTCTATGTGTCTGTTTTTGTACCAGTACCATAATGTTTTGGTTACTGTAGCTTTGTATTATAGTTTTTTCTTAAAAATGTATTTTATTTCAATAGCTTTTGGGGTACAAGTGGTTTCTAGTTGTATGAATGAATTGTACAGTGGTGAAGCCTGAGGTTTTAGGGCACTCGTCGCCATAATAGTATACATTGTATTTGGTACGTAGTATTTTATTACTCACTCTCCACCCCCTTTCTCCCTTCTGGGTCTCCAATGTTCATTATACCCCTTTATATGTCTTTGATTACCCATAACTTAGCTCCCACTTGTAAGTGAGAGCATACGGTATTTGGTTTTCCATTGCTGAGTTAGTTCACTTAGTGTCATGGCCCCCCGCTTCATCCAGGTTGCTGCAAAAGACATTATTTCATTTTCTTCAATGGCTGAATAGTATTTTCTTGTGTGTATGTACCACATTCATTCATCGGCTGATGGGCACTTAGGTCGATTCCACATCTTTGCAATTATGAATTTTGCTGCAATAAACATATGTATGCAAGTGTGTTTCTGATGTGATGATGTCTTTTCCTCTGGGACGTACACATTTGTTGGCTGCAGTGGGCTGCTGGTGGGTGCAGGGGTGCTGGCCTCCGTGTCGGTGTTCAATGCAGTGGTGTCAGCAAGGCTGGGTGGGGTGGGCAGGAGCCCCGCAGGTGTTCGTATGAGCATTTGCACTGGTAGTGGTGTTAGCACGGTGGTGGGGCTCTGGCCTCACAGGATTCTGTACACCCTCCATGTGCACTTCCACGCTGGTGGCAGCAGCTGCTTGCAGTGGGGGTGGATCCTCTGGTCTCCCTGTGTGTGTGCACACCAGTGGCAGTGTTGGCGTGGGGAGGTTAGAGAGCTGGTGGGCACTGGACAGGCAATCTCTGCACCCACGAATGCTCTGACAGCAGTCCCAGTGCTCGGGGTCATTGGGTGAGTGGGTGAACTCACACCAGCAGCTGTGGCATGGCGAGATGCATGTGCACCCACGTGCTGTTGGGGAGGAGAGAGATTTCTTTGTTCTAGAGGGTAGTTGGCAAACGATAAGATTTCTTTATTCTAGACAGTAGAGGGTGAATGATAAGATTTCTTTATTTTACATGGTAGATGGCAAATGGCTGCTCCCTTTGTCCTAGAAAGTTCAGGACTATTTGATCCCTCGTGTTTCTCAGGATCCTCCCTCCAAACATTCTATTCTGTGCAGCAGGGTTTTACATCCTTCCAACACAACAGTGGTCTTTGACCTAGACATGTTGAACTCTTTAGTGCTAGGACCCAAGTCCTCTTGCTGTTTTGGGACAATTCAGAAAAGAATCAGCCCCAGTCCTTTTGCATACTTCTGTCTGACTGTCCTAGGTGAGTAGAAAGAAACAGCTCAACTGCTTGACAAAATTTGTTGACCTGACGTCTTGCCTGCAGCTGGATTTCTATCCTACTTCTGTGATTTTCCTTTCGTGGATCACCAACGCACTGCAAACGCCTATCATTGCTTTTCACATGGTATACTTTGGTTCTGCCTGGAAAGGCAGGAAATCTCGGAGTGAGGAGCTCACAGATCATAGGCAGATTGAAATGTTTTCAGCAAGAATAGGCAAAGCCGTAGAGACAGAAAGCACACTCGTGGTTAGCAGGTGCTGGAGGGAGGAAGGAATGGGGAGTGGCTGCTGACTGGGTGTAGGGTGACGACAATGTGTGGAACAGGATGGCAGTGATGGTGACACAATGATCTGAGGGGAAGCTAAACAGGTAGCATCTGAGAAGGAGGGAAGGGCTCACAGGGTTCAGAGAGGGTGTCAGGGCATCAGAGTGGATTTATCTTTTCCTGGTGGAAATCCGATACTCCCCCATTGATTTAGTTACTGAAGCGCGTTTGGAACTCTGAACTGAAGAGATGGAGGCTCAGTAAAGCACACCAGGGAGTGTGGCAATGAGGAATAAAGAAGACTGTGTTACACGCCATGGACCAGAGCACGCAGGTGTGCAGAGCTGTGGACCCAACGCTGCCGTGTGGGATGTAGCCTCATGTCTGGGGGTGGGAAAAGAAGGGGATCCAACCAAGGGAAGTCAACATTAATAGAGAGGAAAGGTATCACATGTTATGTGCCATGGATCACCCTGGAAAATGTCTCTGCAATCCAACACTGATTCGTCCTTCTGGAAATGATCGGCAGACAGTCCAGATAGCATTGGCCCTAAATTGTCTCCTGTTCCTAAGGCCCCAACACTCTGAAGGGTGCATTCTTCTCTCTCCTGTTCACCTCCTGGCTGCATCTTGGAGGCTTCTCTGGCTGTGCTGAGGCTCAAATAGCAGAATCCCGAGGACCACCAGGATTAAGCCAGCCATGCCCATGCGAATGAGATTCTCCACTGTGTAATCCTGGGAGTGTGAGGCTGGGGATCGTGGACAAGGAGGTCACAGAGGTCGGGACAGATCTACATCACCCAGGACCTCTGGATACCCACCCAGAGCACATCCTTACCCTTGACAGGACCCAACCCTTGTGCCCGGCCCCGTAAATGAGAGCATCTCCTCACTCACCAGTCTTGGGGTCTGAATTGTTTTGTGACAGACCGAGGGTGTCAGCTGCTCCTGAGAATGAAAACAGAGGGGAAGAGCCCTGAGCCAGCCTCTCCCCCGGGCTCTTCACTCTTACCTTCCCCTATGTCTCCTGACATGAGTTCTAGTGAGTTCCTCGATAAACCCTTCCTCTGCCGCAGCAGCACTCCCTTCAGTCTCCTTATTGAATTATTTCAGACTTCCTGTGTCCTACAAACCCAAACGTTGCTCCTGAGGCATTTGGGGAGGACATTTTCCTGCACTCTGGGAGCTCAGAATCTGAAAGGTAATACAGAAGTCACTGAGCCCCGTGCACTGTCTGTGCAGCCAGGGACACAGGAGCACATAAGCCAATTCCCCCGGAGAGGAGAGTTTCACTTATCCACCAGCTGAGGACCCAGGCTCCACGCATGAGAGGCTGGTCCGCAGGGGCTCCCCAGTGTCAGAAGCACAAAAGGGGGAAATTCTGGGGGTGCTGCTTCTTCACACAGCCTCAGCCAGTTCAGCCGGAGTTTCATCTTCCGTTTAATCTCTAGTTTACTAATTCCTCATATAGGCAGTAACACCTAGAATGCGACGCAGGTGACCACATTCATACACATACAAATAGATGTACGTTAAATGGTGGTGTCACTCAAGGTTCATGAATCAGTATTTGTTTTTATGAAGTGTGAATCTAGACCAGGAACAAACATGTAAACACCTATCACTTCAAATATGTTAAGCATATGCGTGAATATACATCAAATGAATTTGGATATACTTACATATTCAAATGTATCTTACATAACCACATGTAAATATGTACATATGTAAAACTTCAGCTATATATTTAAGATGTCGTTACATACATGTTGACATTTAAAGTGAGAAGTGTTGGCACATAATTTAGAAATGAAGAAGTAAAATTTCCCATTGTCTTATGGTTTACACACATTGCATTAGTCAATTAGAGGAGATCCGTTGAGAAGCAATTAGCACAGGGCACTTTGGTAGTGAGTTAGCATGAAATACAATGAATATACTCAAAGCAGTAGCTTTCTCATGGAGAGTTGTCTCTTCTTTAAAATATGTAAAGGAAATACTTCACTTATAAATTGTTAAAGGTGGTGAAGAATTCTTTAAATTAGAATGAATGTAATTTTTTAAAATGTCCACCCAGGACACCCAGCTCCCCTTGACAGGACCTGACCCTCTGTGCCCAGCGTCATCACCGCGAGCATCTCCTCACTCACCAGCCTTGGAGTCGGACTTGGTTTGTGGTGGGCTGAAGGTCTCAGCTGCTCCTGAGAATCAAAACAGGAGAAGAGACATATTCAGATGTAACTTATATAACAAATTCTGTATAAGGTTATGTATAACTTATATAACCTCCCCATCAAGGAGAGGTGGGTGTCCTGGGTAGACATATAAAAAAGTAAATTCAGGCCAGGCACGGTGGCTCACGCCTGTAATCCCAGCATTTTGGGAGGCTGAGGCTGGCGGATCACGAGGTCAGGAGTTCAAGACCAGCCTGGCCAACATGGTGAAACCCCGTCTCTACTAAAAATACAAAAATTAGCTAGGTGTGGTGGTGGGCGCCTGTAATCCCAGCTACTTGGGAGGTTGAGACAGGAGAAGTGCTTGAAACCGGAAAGCAGAGGTTGCAGTGAGCCAAGATCGCACCACTGCACTCCAGACTGGACAACGAGAGCAAAAGTCCATCTCAAAAAAAGTAAAAATATATATATTTATTCTAATTTAAAGAATTATTCAACACCTTTAACAATGTGTAAGTGAAGTATTTGTTTCTTTACTTTTTTTAAAACAAGAGATAAGTATCCACGAGAAAGCTACTGGTTTGGGTCTATTCATTGTATTTCATATTAACTCACTACCAAATTGCCCCCTTCTAATTTAAATCTAAATTAACAATTTAAAGCACTTTTTCATATAAAAAACGTTTAGTTAGATGTTAGAATGATCCAGTGATTGGACAAGATTGGACATGAACCCACCGGGGCCCAGGGTTGAGCTGCACTGCAGCACCTGCTGACCTCCCGCGGGTTTCACGAGCCACAGGGAGCCGCCCAGACAGTTTCCCTTGGGCCACTGTGCTTTGAAACATCCAAACACTTCTGAGGTTCATTAAGGAGACCTCAATTTTTAATATGTACGGGAGGAAGACTTGAGGTTAATGAAGAATGGATGTCTACATTGAATATATAAATTAAATCAAGGCCCAATGAAAGGCAAAGTAGAATTAAATATTTTTAAAGAATAGGTTCATATAATTGAAATAAAAAATATACATTTATATATTGAAGTATTGCTTTAAAAGTTTTAGTAAAGGAGAGGGCAACAATGGACAAAGGCGTATAGAAAACACAGAGTAGAAATGAGTGACACACGACACGCTCTGTGACTAATTCCCTAACTCGTGCAGGGAGCAGGTGCACGGTCCCTTCTTAGTCTCAAGGTGCCCTGAGCACGGAGCCTCGGTGGGATCTGACTGTGATGAGGCTGGAGTCCACCCTAAACGTGCTCCTTTAGAGAGAAGCACCCCAGCTGTGGGTGCCGCTCACATGGCCCCTCCTGTGCTCACCTCGTGGGCTCAGGCTCAGGGCACTCCTGAGACTAAGGAGGGGCCATGCACCTGCTCCCTGGCAAGTTAGGGAATTATTGACAGCATGTGTTGTGTGTCACTCACTCATTTCTACTCTGGGGTAGACTCCACCCTCATTACAGTCAGATCCCACCAAGGCCTCCTCTCCTGTCTTGAGATGGCCCAGGGACCCCACAGGTGTGGGTGAGGGGCTCATCCTCAGGGGCTCTCGGAAATAAGAAGTGAGAGCTACCAAAGGACCATCCACCTGTCTTCTCTCCACCTCGCCCGCCTCTGTTCCTCCTCCATCAGCCCCAGCATCTTCCCTGGGTCCAGCCTGACTGGGAGCAGATGCACGGCCCCTCCTGCTGACCCGACCTGTTCTCCTTCCTCTACTCATCACACATCCCGCAGGACAAGGTCGGGGTGTGGGCTCCTGCAGAGCTGTGCCAGGTGTTGCTTTTGGTAGAAAATTGGAGAGATTTTGTTTTGTACATGAGACAGTGGAGAGTCTCAACCAGAGGTGATGGCTCCTGGGAATCCTGCTCCTGGAGGGGGAAAGTGCCCGCTGCTCCCCTGGTCAGTGTTGAACCTCAGACACCTCCCTCCACTCTGACCACCATGGAGTGAACACCTGCCCCATCCCTGGAGCCCCAGGAAGCCACGTGGACCACACCCTTACTGTCCACCCTCCCCTCTGCTGCCCTGGAAATCAGACCCTGAATATTGAAGTTACCATTGAGATGAGTCTAAAAACTTCTCTTGAACTGGGTGTGACGGTGTTTTTGTCACCATGAGTCAGGACTTAGAGGTTGGGACCCCCAGAGGCTCTGATTCTGAGGTGGAGACATCAGGAGGGGAGTGGGTGGGACCTCCGTCTTCCACCGTCGGTCTAATCTCATCTCCTCTGAGGTTCACCCCCGTCTCCTCCCAGCCCTCCCTGCTCTTTACCCTACTGAGAGTCCAGGGGTTGGAGCCAGGTGTGGGAGGTCCCGGTCTATTTCCACCCTCTCATGGACTGGACTCTCCCCTGCAGACCCTCCCCGTTCACTCCCCTCTTTTCTTTTCTTTTTTTTTGAGACGGAGTCTCGCTCTGTGGCCCAGGCTGGAGTGCAGTGGTGTGATGTCGGCTCACTGCAAGCTCCGCCTCCCGGGTTCACGCCATTCTCCTGCCTCAGCCTCCCGAGTACCTGGGACTACGGGCACCTGCCACCATGTCCAGCTAATTTTTTCTATTTTTCAGTGGAGACGGGGTTTCACCATGTTAGCCAGGATGGTCTCGATCTCCTGATCTCGTGATCCACTCGCCTCGGCCTCCCAAAGTGCTGGGATTACAGGCCAACTCCCCTCTTTTCTTAGTGTCCAGAGCTCTGCTGGGAGCAGGGCCTTTGCTGAGCCTTTGGGCTCAGAGAGGACAGGGTCAGGGCCCTCACCTGAGACCACGAGCTCCAGGGGGTCACTGGGGACAGACAGCAGGTAGGGGTTGGAGCTGCGTGAGCCGTAGCACCTGTAGGTCCCCGCGTGGGCTGAGGTCACAGGACTCATGGAAAATTCAGCCTGGTACTTGGGATATTTGTACATTGATCTTAGATGGAGGTGGGCATCAGCTGCTCCCGCCTGGGTCAGAAGGAAAGCGTGGAACTGCCACGAGGACTGACACAGCAGGGTCACGTTCTCTCCTGAGACCACCTTGGGGCCCGGCTGCACTGAGAGGAAGGGTGTGCCACGGATCTGTCCTGGAGAGAAGAAGGATGGGTGAGGGGCTGCCCCACCTGGTTCTGAGCTGACGCCTCTCCAGGCTTCTATCTGGGACCCTCAGTCTCTGTCTCTGTTTTCTCTGAGTCTCCCCCTCCCCACCCATCCCCTGTCTCTGTCTGTCTCTCTCTCTCCCTTGGGACCCCCAACCCTCATCCCAGCCATCACCACCTGGGCTCCCCCAGCAGGGCCTGAGCAGAGCCTGGGTCCCTGACTGAACCCACAGGGCTCCTCACCTGCAATCAGGATGTCCAGGGGGTCACTGGGGGCCGACCACTCGGAGGAGAGGTTGTGTGCACCGTAGCATCTGTACTGGCCCCTGTGGGGGCGCCTCACAGGGCCCAGGAGGAAGTTGGCCTGGGAGAGCCCAGCCTGGGCTGCTGGGCTAGGGCGCTGGAGGGAAGCTATCTCTCCTCCCTTGTACAGAGCGACCCAGCCGGCATCAGAGCCACACTGGAGGGCCAGCGATCCCCAGGGGCCACCAGAGCAGGACCCGGGCCGCAGACTGACAGACGGCTTCAGGAAACACCTGGCAAGGTGGGTCACTGCCTCCCAGGATGCACTCCTCAGGGCCTCCCCACAAACCCTCCCTCTCTCCCCGGCCTCACTCACTGGCTGATCTCTCCTGCGTCTCTAGCCTCCCAGGAGCCTGAGCCCTTCCTGGCCCCAACACATCATCCCACCTGGTGCTGCCCTGAGACGCGGCTCCTCCCCACCTGCCTGGAGACTCAGGGAGCTCCAGACAATGCTGTGAATTTCTCACCTGGGACCAGGAGCTCCAGGAGATCACTGGGTAAAGACCACACATAGGGAGAGCGTGAGTCATAACCATAGCACCGGTACGACCACCTGCGACTCGGGCTCACGGGGCCCACGGAGAAGACGGCCCAGGATGACCCATGGGTATGGGGCTGAGAGTTCAGGCATTGTGGGTGTTCATCTTCTCCTTCCTTACACAGGATGAAGCCATCAAATGCCGCCCATGAGACACACTGGAGGGTCACGTTCCCTCCTGAGGCCACCACAGGGCTGGGCAGGGCTGAGAGGGTGGATTTGTTGTAGGCTCCTGGGAGAGAAGGAGGCACCATGTTAAATGGGACTCACACCTCCCACATCATCCCCAGGGCTGGGCTGTGAGAGGGAGACGCCCCTGAGAGCCGACCCCCTTCCTGAGGGCAGAGCCTGGGGCTGGGACCCCTGAGTGTCCTCTCACCTGTCACCACCAGCTCCAGGGGGTCACTGGGCTCTGATGAGTGAGTGTGGCTGTAATACCGACAGCGATACTGCCCTGCGTGTTCCAAGGTGATGGATGCAATGGGGAAATAGCCCTTCTTGACAAGCTCTTGTCGTATCCGTCTAACCCAGGATGCTGGGTTTTTTTCCCTATATAGACGATACTCCTGAACCTGAAGGCTCCCCTGACACCTGAGGGTCACAGGACTCCCCTCGCTGATCACAGACCCTGGCTCAGCCCAGAGAGTGGGCTTGGGAAGCGTCCCTGGAAGGAAATCAGAGATCGGATTCTAAGTCATTTCCCACCCAACAGATCTCAGCTCTTGATGGCAGGACCCTCCACACGCCCCCATCAGTCAGCCCAGAACTGCTATTCCCTATCCCCAGCTGCACCGAGGAGGCCCCTTGTCCCCAGGGAGGAGGAGGGAACTGGAACAGCTGGGGACAGACTCACCTGCCTGCACGCGGGTCCTGGGGCCCAGACTCAGCCCTGGAAGAGAGTTCCCTGTGAGAGATTTGCCCCTGAAGCCTGAGCAGGTCCTCCCCTGCCTGGGATCTTTGTGAGCCCCTGGGGTCTCCTTATGCACCAGAGTTTGGCTGTGGGGTGAGGCCCTTCCTAGGTTAGAATCTCCCCTCCCTCTTCAAATCTCACCGAGACAGATCAGGACCATGAGGATGGGGGTCATGGC